>NC_038247.2:20501257-20749949 GCF_000004515.6 Glycine max | reverse complement strand
TATACTTAGGTGGTCCTTGACATTTCGGGGGGTGAGACACATGGTCGTCATACCTAACAATCTCTCATCTCTTCATGCTGACGGATTGTCTAAACCTTTGTAAGAACTCATTTTGAGTCCCCCAACAAGATTACGTGATTGGATAAAATAGGAGGACAAAATTCATCAATAATTTTAAAGGGGGGCCAAAATCAGAATTAGAGACAAATTGGGGGACTAAAAATGCAATTTTACCAAATTTATACTATTTGTCATCATAATAAATGAGAGATTATTAAGTATGGACGACCATGTGTCTCATCCATCCTATATTTTAATGTATAACAAAAGTATAAATTATCGATATTCTAATGAGTTTTTGACAAGTGGACATGATTATTGTGCTAAAGGAATGTTGTCCACAACTATAGAGAGTATGCTTTGTTTTAACCTGTTGTCCAACACGTTATATTTTGTAGGTGTCCACTCTTATGCAAAACAACGTAACACGCCATCATAAGATAAATTCGTGCGTTCAGTCTCAAGGACTAAGTATCATGAAAAAGGGAAGGACACATGTATTATTTTATTCAAATTTGGTTTGTCTCTATTACATTTGAATAACTAACATTTGACTTCAAGAAAAGGACAACATAGAAGAGACTAGAAGACCTCTATGGAATATCCCCTGGAAGGTCACTTTCACAAAGGTCAAAAAGCACATGGCGTTGTCTGTACTTGATATAAAATCCTCACCATTCGAAGCTTGGCACGTTGACTAATTCCTTTATGTGAGACAATGGTCCTTTCAAGATAACGACACAAACCCCACAATAGATACCTCATTGAAGTCTATAAAAGGATGTCTTGCACAATGAAACAACTTGACGAAAAATGAGAAAAAGATAGAACAAGAGTGCAAGAAAAATACTTGAAGCGAAACTCTGATATAAACACTACAAGTTCTACATTGTTATTATTCCTTGCAAAGAAAATTAATTTGTATCTGTGGAATAATTGGGTTTATAAAAACATGAAAAATGAAACTTATTTTGTAAACTTCTAATTGGATTCATCATATTTAATCGTCCTTTCTGCTATGTATCATTTTCATCAATTTGATTCTTTTATGATCAACTAGGAAATAAATTAGAGAAAAAAGTGTGAACATTGTATGAAAATCGTCTATTAATTAATTTAAGACAATTGATTAGAAATTGATTATTGACTCTAGAATTTCAATTAAAATAAGCTTTTGGATATTTTATTACGTAGTTGAAATTACAACCTAGTGTTCCTTAATTGAAAATCTCTTGACAATTGCTATTTGTTTCTTAAAATTATGTTTTTCACAAAGTGATTGTTAAAATGCTTTTCAATATATCGTGAAAAGTTGAATTGTTAGTTTATGGTAATATTAGATTATTTTGGACTTAGGTCTACTGTTATTGTCGCATATGGTACACTTGCCCTTAAGTGCACGTTTTTATGCATCAACTACCTTCTAAGCTTTTGGCTTTTCAACTCCTAACTTATAACTTGTAAGCTTTTATGCATTAATTAATCAACACTTAGTATTATAACACTTTTAAAATACCTTAATAAATGGCCCGTGTTTACAATTATTTTAGGGTAATAATGAAATAATCAATATATAAATTTTTATTAAGATTATAGCATTGATAATAATAAATATTTGTAATTTTTAATCATTGTATTGTTATCATAATAATATATAAAAAATACTTGAGCAAATTAGACTTGCATCCCTTGAACTTTTTTTGAATTACACACCATACTACTCTTTTTTCTATTCCTATTCTAGTTCCCATAATGTTTGAAAATCTTACTCTGACATCCCTTATATATTACACTACCTTGTATATTACATAGACATCCCTTGTAAGGGAGGTTGTTGCAAACATTAAATAAAGAAAGGTGTTGTATATAATTGAAAAAAAATCTAAAAGGGTGTTAATGTAATTTGATCAAAATACATAAATCATTATTATGACAAAAATTATCTAACAACCTTTTAAGATATATTAATAACCCATTAATGTTTAACTTGTTATACTATTTTTAGCTCATTTTCCATATCCTTAATTATTCTTAAAGCTTCAAATTGTATTTTGCACACTTTTTCTAGTTTTATCTATTTTTCAAACTTGTAACAAACTCGCGACTCGTATTTTTTAAGCTTAAATACCTTGCTAATGTATTCTAAGGTGTATTTATATAAATTTCCAAAGTTGGTAAAGATATAAAGTACCTAGTGTGAATGCATGTAAACCTCTACATCAAAGACTTTCAAAATTTCAAATATATTAACCTATAGCAAATATTATTTTAGAGTTAAACAACCAAAAAAGTGTTACTTTCATAGAATTTTGCTCTCAAGAATCACCTAATATACCGATATTCATGATTAAAGGGGGGTTGTTGTTGCACAACCAAAACTGAAAATGTAAAATCTGATGTGGCTAAGAGGTTCCCAAGTGGACCAAGCTCAGGAAGTTCACACCATTCTGTCAAGCCTAGTGTACATGGAGAGTCTTTAATGTAATGTCTACCGACTACGACCAACTTATATTGTCCTTCTATGCTTCGAATAACTTGTGTTGTTCCTTCTCCATCTTCCACAATCTCTTCCTTGAATGTTACTTTGCCTTCATGGTAACTACTATAACGTATGTGCTCCATCAAGTCAATGTAAGGATTCTTTGTTTTCCTTTTGTTGCCTTGTATTTTAAATGTTATCCAAAAGACTGTTAGTCTCACATTTGGATGTTGAGCTATGCGTAAACTATAAGCCAAGGCCTCTTGGTCATCACCTCCACCTAAGAAGACCATGGCAATTTCACAAAATGACTTCTCATATATGACTAAGAGTTTGCCATTCATTTGGCTTCGATCTATAAAGATTCCAACTGAGCAAGGAGCTTTCCTTAAAACATTTTGGTTTAGTATCCTAATTGAAGCATTGGAGTACTCAACATTTCCATTGATGGACCATTGCTTATGAAATGGCATAATCACAATGTTAGACTTGGAGTCCATTGCCATGTAGCATATATCATCGTGCATGCTTAAATATGGGGTAATTGCATTGAAATATTGCAACATGACACACCCTCTGTTATGCATTTGAAATTGATCAAAGGCGTTCTTTATGTGTTGAGATGACTTGTTAGTACTCTTATTTTTTGTGAGAGTGGAAATTGCCCTGCCTGAGAGCTCTATAAGATGTAGGACAAAGATTGAAATGGGCGTAACATTTGTAGGGTTGGAGGCTTGGAGAAGGTTGATCATTGGATATACATTTTCTTCATTGTGAACACAAACAAGTATTTTGATATCAGGTTCATGTTGTCCATCCTTAATTGTCTTTCTAATATATGCTTTATACCTCCTTGAAGGATCATATATGTAATGAACAACTATAGATGCCAATCCAGTTATGGCCACCATAGTAAATATAGCAAGGGTGAAAGGTAGTTCTTCTATTGCCTATTGATATACATCAAATAGAAATAAATTAGCAATATATATATGATCACATGTAAATATGCTAAATAGTATAATTCCAAAACTTCTTTATATCAATATGATTTTAAAGAACTTATTGGATCAACAAATTGGGATCATTATCAAAAGTGCAATAATATAGAATACAAAATGAAGTACGTTGTGTATATATTTGTTTATGTATATATGTATGTAAGTATTTGGACAAAATTTAGATGTGATTGTGTAGGTGTTTTTGGTGTTATGTTCCAATCAAATTTGGAGTTCCATATCAATAATTCACAAAATATGGATTTGCATTGAAAGTTAGCATATGTTACTACGATAAAACTATAATTTTGATTGAAGAACAACAAAAAAACACTTAAGAAATTATATTTATGTTTTTTCTATATAGTTTTTTCCTTATTATTTTATAATAAAAAAGGAGGTAACGTACCTTAACATTCAATAACATGTTGAGGACGCAAAGATCAACAAGGCCTTTGCAACACATGATTAGAGCTAGTGCAAAAGAATCCCAAAATTCAATATGAAAGTGAAGCGATGGTAAAATGGTTCCCATAAACTTTCCTACGTATGTTGAAATTAAGATAACCTCTATGGTTACTGTCTTGGATTCTACTAATGAAGGAACATCAGTCCTGAGGCCAGTAATAGTACAATAAGATGGAACCATAAAAGTAGAACCAACAGTGTCAAGTCTTTCTGCCAGGACAGAACCTAATGGGGGACCATCCGGTAAGATCAAGCCAAAACAAAACGCAACAAGGAATGGAGGTTGGCCTAACATACTTGCAGAGAATCCAACAAATAGTAATATACAAATGATTGATAAGAAATGACTTTCTGTCATAGGCTTTCCTTGTGGATTGCGGTTGGAGATCCATATAACCAACGGCCTTAGAAAAAAGAATAAGATGGAGAAATAACAAATTGTCACAGCTATTTCTGTAATAGGTTTATATGTTTGTTGTTCCACTGCTTTAGCACTATTGATTACCACAAAATACATTACCCACATGCATAAATCACTAATCATGGAAATGGATATAGCCATGCGTCCAATTTCTGAATTAAGAATGTTCATCTCAGCAAGGAAGCCACTAATAACAGGAAATGTAGACACTGAAGATGATATCACTAAAACATGAATACCAGTGTTTTCCATCCCTTCAGGGTACATTCCTTTAACAATATTGAAAATTATACCACCAAGTGCTATAGAAGATATGTTTCCTATTAGACCAATTGCTATTGCTTGCTTTTCTATCTTTAAGATTAGCATGGGATTGATTTGCACCCCTATTTGAAAGAAATGGATTATCATGCCAAATTCTGCAAATGTTGTGAGTGTCATTTTGCTTGCTGTTGGAAATATCATCTCATAACTTGAATTGTGTTGACCTAGAAATAAAGGGCCCAGTATGATTCCAGCCTGATGAGACCATTGAAGAAGGAACACAAGATGATAAACCATTAGATCAAATCCCATAGAATACTCATGTCAAAGAAAAGATTGTTCATTTTAGAATAAATAATACATGCATTCACGGTCTTCCAATGACAAACCATCATGTATGGTAAATTTGTTAACTTTTATAATAATTATGGTAAAAGTCATAAAAAAATAGTTTATATTAATTTACAATGTAAAAACTCTTACATTAATATTGTGTGCCTATTAAACTTTTTATTTATGAACTTTGTGGGAGAACTTAAAAACAAATTCATTCCAAAACATGGCTTTAGAATAATTATTTCAAATGCTTAAGTTAAAATGCATTTTCATGACCATGAATGATTTTAAACTTTTAGCAACTATGGTCTCTCTAGATAGTACAATGTACTAACCATGCATATTTATTAAACTCTTTATTTTATTAGCTTTCAAGGAGTACTTAAAAAAAAGAAGATTATGGAAAACGAATTCACAAACACAACTTAGTATAATTATTTCAAATGCTTAAGCTAAACTTCATATCAATGAACGTTTTTAAACTTTTATTAACTATGGCATCCCTATATAATACAACGCCGAATATAAAATGAATGATATCTTTGTATTGAAAGGTTGATCTTGTTCTTAAATCCCTTTGGTTACTAATTGATGGCTACAATTCAAATCAATCGACCAACAAATAGTAATTGTTAATTGTGATGAAAGGAAAAAAAATAACTTACCACAATCTGTGAAATAAGAAAGGTTTGATGACAAGGCCTTAACAAGAGATAAGTGATTCTACCGACAATATACATAACAATAATCTCGATAAATAAGACAGATGTGTCATGATGAAGGGGATTGTCTCCATACCAAACACCTCTGCTTGTGTGTTTCAAAACATATTGGCATACGAATTTCTCATTGCCAATCATTCCATAAGAACTCAATTGATCTTTCCTTTCAATATCCATTTTAGTAGATTTAAGAAAAGTTAATACTTCAAAAGAAGCACCCAAAACAATGGCCAAAACTCATACCAATGATAGGAACAAGGCAAATAAACTTCAAAAAATGTGAGAGAAAGGTGATGGAAAGAGAGACTAAAACGATAGTTTAGATAATGGATGGACAAGGAAGTTAGAAGCTTAATGGTTGAAAAGTGTCAATTTAGTTGACCGTTATCCGATATAATTGGTTAGTAAAAATAGTAACTAAAAATAAAAAATAAAAATCCTTATTGTTTGGTATGAGATGAGGTACCATGCTAGATATGTATCTATAATTTAAGACTTTTGGTCTCCTTAGTCAAAATGTGGAAGATAATGACCCATGAATGTAGCCAGATGTTCAACGCATATATGCATCTGTGCATACATAAGTTTTGTAACAATATAAGAACACCAAATATGAAGATGAATCGTATATTTTAAAGGTATTTGTGGGTCATCATGTTATAGGTGCTAAGTATTCACTATCTTTATCGATGGATTTATGTTAAAAAAATTGATTGAATATTAATGGGATTTCCTCTTTCAACCACATTTTTTTCATCCATAAATCTTAAACTTAATATCATGCTTAAGGGATCTAAATCTAATTACACTCACACCAATGACACATTATATATATATATATATATATATATATATATATATATATATATATATATATATATATATATATATATATAGATTATGTAAAAGGTACTACATATTTTTTGAGTTCTACAAATTTTTAATATTTTATAATATATTTTAAGGTGACTATTTTAAATGCTAAAAAATTAAGGATAAAATATGTTTGTGATCCCTAATATATATCCAAATTTTGCATTAGGTTCCTAATATTTTTTTTTTGCGTTTGATTCTATTATTTGAAATTTTTTGTTTTAGGTCTATGCGGGTAGAATTCCTTCATCAAGTGATGATGTGTTCATTAAATACGATTTGTGACAATTTTAAAAATTGCTAGTATCTATTTTGAAACTAGAATTGAAATTTTTGGAGGCAAAAAAACGTCACAACCAATTAAATATATAAAAAATAGGGAGAAAAATTAAATTCCAGTACAAGAAAAACACCAAAGGATGCCTTTCAAATCACAAAAACAAGATCTAATCTCATATTCAAATAAAAAAATTCAAACAACAATTCCAAATTGAAATCAAAATTTTGAACAAGACCTTAGAATCAAAATCAAAGCACAAATAAAAAATCCCCAAAATTACAACACCAAAGCATAAATTAAATTTCCTTCGGCTAGTGCGCAGACCACAGTGGAGTCAAAATCACTACCATCGGTAGTGTGCGACCTCACCATTCTGCCACCCTAACCTCGAACCAAACCCTAACACCATAAACTCAACAACCCAAATATGGAAATGCAACCTTGAGGATGAGGTTCTATGACACCATATTTAATTTGCATGATGAGGTTGAGGAGCTTTTCAGTGGAGGTAGTGGTTAAAGTGGAAGAGGAGATGCAGGTCATGGGGGTGTTGTTTGGGTCAAGATGGTGAAAGGGCATGCACGACATGACAGTGCATATGAGAGTCATGCAGGTGCAAATCTAGAGGTAGAAGTGGCGTGCATGTGGAGGTGATGGGGTGGGTCGCGCACACAAATCTTGGTCGAAAGAGGTGGCGACGCACAACATGGAGGTGATGACATAGGTCGTGTGTGCAAATCTTGGTCATAGGAGGTGGCAGCGTGTGACGATGGTTACGAAGGATGTGGTGGTGGTGCATGTGTGGCTGTAGAAGATGGGAAAGGGAGAAAATAAGGTTACTATAAGAGAATTTGGAAAGGGAGGGGTAGAAAGGGAAAATGAAAAGGAAAAAAAATAAATAAAAAGGTCATTACGTGTGACACATTCCTTTTTAACTTATTTTGGTAGTTTTTAACCACCACAAATTATAATTTGAAATTTAAGTGAATAGAACTATTTTTTAAAACTGTCAGAAATTATATTAAATTTTTAATGGACACGTCATTTGACGAATGAATAAACATAAAGAGAAAATTTAGTAGGGATTCTAATGCAAAATTTTGCATATATTATAGACCACAAACATATTTTAACTAAAAATTATTTATTTTTTATAATATTGGTCTCCTTAAAATATGTTGTCTATAAGATACCGTCCTTTTATATTATTATTTTTATTTAAAGTTTATTTTATGAACTAGTTACATTTGCATACATAAAGAGGCAAATTTGTTTACAATTTAAATGAATTAAAGTTTAATAAGAATTGTTAAATTTAAAAGCAAACTATCCAAATTGACACAGGTTTGTGTAACATGCTTTTAAATTTAACAAAGTAGATGCATATCAATTTTTGAATATAACAAGCTACTTTGTTAATTTTCAATTGAAACTAGATGCATATCAATTGAAAATTAATTTTCAATTGAAACTAGATGCATATCAATTTTTGAATATAACATGCTACTTTGTTAGTCTAAAATACTACTAATGAATATGAAAAAAAAACCTACAATGGCATATTCATCCATTAACTTAGGTAATTTATTTTTGTAAAAAATCAACATTCTTTTTGTTTTCAAGAGTAGACTAACTGGCTAAGCAAGTTGTAACTTAATTTCTTTTTCATGGATTAAACACAAACTGAAACCACAAACTATCACCAGAATATATAATAATGTAAAACCATAGAATGAGTCAAGCAAATGCACCTTCATGTAGATGTAGCTTTCATATGAAACAAATTATGTGACCAAAATGTATATACCAAAAGCAAATGGCCTCAGTTCTCAACACAAACATGTTTAATTATATCACCCAATATTGATAAAGATTAGAATTTTTTTTTTATAGAATGAATTTTCTATGCATTCTTAACTTACATCTTTTTACACTATTCATAAATGAGAAATCACAATAACTATTATTTTTGTGCAAAATATGTTTTTGGTCTCTCAACCTTTAGTGATTTTCATTTTTAGGCCCTAAACAAAATTTTAATTGTTCTTAATCCCTATACTTTTAATGTTTACATTTTTAGTTCCTGTCCTTAAGTATCACTATTAAGTGATGACGTGTCAACCACGTTAGAGTCATGTGACATATTAATATGAGGTGGCAATCACATGTTAAATTTTTAGGTATATTGTGTTCTTAGTCTTTCATCTTTTTATGACATTCACTTTTAGTCCTTCAATGATCTTTTTCTTCTCCAGAATTTAGTCTCTTAACAATTTTTTGACTGATCTTAATTAGTCCATCAATAATTTGTTTGACTAGTCTTAGTTACATAAATTTTTTTGTCATTGTTTTTAGTGTTTCTCATCAAATATCGCCATTAAGCGATAACGTGACTTACCATGTGGACTACTAGTATGATCTAATAGTCACTTGATAAAATGTTTCTTGTTCGAGACATTTTCTAGTGGTTCTAACGAACTATAAATATTTTGATGTTTTAGCCCCTCCTCTTTTGTTCGCTCACATGGCCTTCTCCCCTAACGTATAGACTCTTCAATATCTCCTTTTAGCATTTTTGCACTTAAGAAATTTTGTAGTGCCTTAGAATGACTAGAAAATGTCTTGAACAAGTAATATTGTATCAAGTGACTATTACATCATACCAGCAATCTACGTGTCAAGTCATGTGATTGCCACATCATCGCTTAGCCATGATACTTGATGAGAAAGACTAAAAACAATGACAAACAAAAGGTGAGAGACTAAAATTGGTAAAAAAAATTGATAAGGAACAAAGACTGGTAAAAAAAATATTGAGGAACTAAAAGTGAATTTCATAAAAAGACGAAGAATTAAAAACATAATTTACTCAAAAAATTGACATGTGGCTTCCATGTCATCATTTAACGATTTAACGGTTGGGACTAAAAACATAAACAGAAAAATATAGTGACTAAAATTGATCAAAATTTTGTTTATGGACTAAAAACACATTTTGTTCATTATTTATAAGGAAGTTATTATAAAAGTTTACAAACTTACTATGCATATTAGTTTATGATTGAGTGACTAGTGTAAAAAGTCTTTAATTTGTGCATAAACTATTTACTCAAAAATGAGCAATACCCAACATGTTCTTTAATATATCACTGTTTATAGAAAGTGTTGATATATTTCCAATGTCATTAAATATTTAGATAAAAAAAACAAGGCTTACTTATGTGTTTTGATCCCTGATGATTTAGTGAATTTTGTTTTGAGTTCCTAATAATTTTTTTTTGTATTGAGTTCCTTATAAACAAAATTTTTATTTTTGGTCCTTGTTGTTTTGTTTTAGTACTTCTAGTATATCTATTTTTTTTTTATTTTTGCTCGTATAATATTTTGTTCATTTTGTATTAATCCCTTTGAAAAATATTTGATAGAGACTAATAACAAGTTATCCACTTATTTTAGGGACAAAAACAAATATAGATATATTAGAAGGACTAAAACAAAATAATAAGAATCAAAAATATTTTTTATTAGGGAATTAATGCAAATTTATTTATTAGGAACCCAAAATAAAACTAACTAATTTAACCAGAATAAAAAGTTATGAATCGCATAAACAATAATTTGGATTTTTTATTGATCAGGGGCTTTTTTTGCGATTTTTCTAAATGGGGGTCGGCTTTAAATAATTACCTAAAAGGGGATAAGTCATGATAGGTGACACGACTTATGAGTTAAAAGTCGTAACACCTGTTGCGACTTCCTATTTTTTGAATTGAAGTCGTAAAATTATTTACGACTTCAGTTTAAATTTTTTTACGATTTTAAAGTCATAACCATTTTTTTTGCTTTTATGACTTCAAAGTTGTAAAAGATTTTCTTTTTCTTTTGGTTTTATGACTTTGAAGTCGTAAAATTTTTTTTTTAAAAATAAAATTGTTTAAGTTTAAAGTGTTTTTTTTTAAAAAAAATTTAATTTTTTTACATTATTTTACTTTGTATTCTAATTTTTTAAAATTGTAAAAAAAATTATTTATTTAAATTTCAAATAAATAATTTTAATTTTACTTATTAATAGTTTTATTTAATATTGTGTATATTTTTTATGGTTTTATTTTATATGCTATTAATTTATTTTAATGTTTTATTATTTAATATATATTATATATTTTTAATATTGTTTTATTTAAATGTTTTTGTTTATTTAAATTTTGGATAATCTATTGATAAAAATACATACTAAAATTAAAAATAACATTATACATTAATATAAAATGAACAATACAAATTAAAGAAAAACATAAAAAATAGAAACTATATTAGTCATTTACTTGTTTGTATGGATAGTTAGTACAATTATGACCTTCGCTTCTACACAATGAGCATTTCTTAGGCCTATTTGAAATTGGTTTGTCCATTTCATTATGTATTCAAGTAGTGGCTGATCTTTCCGATGTCTGTCGTCGTTTCGAAGGATCAAGCATAAAATGTGGACCTAGATATTGAGGCCATGTGTCTTCACTTCCAAGGGAATGAAAGTGATGCTAATAAAATTTGAAAATATTTTTCAACTTGTATACAGGGTCAATAAAGTCATCATAATTTAAATTGCAAAAAGCACACCCTGTAATGGCATGCGAGCAAGGTAGTCAAAGTGCTTGAAATTGCCCATAATCACACGACCATTCATTCAATTTGATAGAGCATGCCATTGCTCGTTGACCAAGTCTCATGTTTGCAATTTCTTGAACCTCAAACTCCCTTGTTTCTTAAACATGCATGCAAACATAATGCGAGGTAGAAATGTGTTGATTTTCTTGCATCATGACATATGTCTTCAGAGTATCTATGTCTCGCCTTTATCATATTCATGATTTTCATGTCATTAGTAACAAATGAATAATTTATTTTATTAAATGTTTCATTAACTAAGGCAGTAATAGGTAATGCTCAGGTTCCTTTCAAAATAGAATTCATATATTCGGCAAGGTTGGTAGTCATATGGTCATACCATTTCCCTTCACCGTAGGTCTGAGTCCATTTACTCTTGGAAATTTGATCCAACCAATCTGCTGTTTGAGTAAACTTGGTTTCCTCATCTCGTATCCTATGTCAAAAGATAAAACAATGAGTAATAAATATAGTGAAGATGTAATAAAGCAAGAATCTGATGCATGAAATAGGAAGAAACATACCCATATTGATGAATTCTTTTTTAAGTCAACATTTTTAAATTTTTTTGTTGAAATTTGATGCAATGTGGCGAATGCAATACACAGACGAAACATCCGGTCCATTCTACCCAACGCTTTCCGATTGTAAAGTTGCTAGCAAACAGGGTTACCCTGTCTGATATAATACACAAATTTGGTTGCAGTGTAACATATCTTTGCAAATAATGCAAGAAACATATCCCCTATCGAACTAGACAAAGCGTGAAGGGACACTATCTACTGAGGTTGTAAGTTTAATTTACAATTTTAAAAAATTATTGATATTATTAATCATTATTATTTCTAACTTTGTAAATCTTGAATCACAACATTATCTTGGTCATCACCAACATCAATCATATGTTGAACCCAATGTACCTCCAGTGCATGTTTCTAGATATATGCCCCAACATCATCCATCACAAGCACAATATCAATCAACAACCTTCTCTGGATACGCGTCTCAAGGATGTCAACAAAGTTTTCAACCAATAGGGTTCTCATCATATATGCCTCAATACTCATTTCAAGTTCCTTCTACCTCAAATATTTTTTATGGACCCTCACAAAGGTTTAGTGTAACATCCCATTTTTCATAAACTAATTTAAAAATAATTGTTATTTATAAATAAATAGAGTTTTAAAAAAAATGATCATGTTTTTATAAAGAAATAAATAATGAGAAATAATGGTTTGAAGAAAAAAAAAAGATATTTGATTTATTCATTTGATAGGGAATAAAATAGAGTTTCTTTTTATAAAATCTTAAAAATAAATAAATAGAGTAATAATAAGTTGTGTGTACCCTAGGTATAAATAGCGATGTTAGGTCAGTTTTAGACTGACGATGTCTCTTTCCTTCATTTTCGTTATCTCTCTTCTCCTCTCCAAAACCATTTCTTTTTCCCGCAGCCCACAAAACCTGTCTTAGAAAAACGATGATTTTGGACTCATTCACCGTTGGTTCGTGAAAGTTGAGTACCACGTTCGCAACCCAATTTCAAGCATTCTCACCGTTGGGAATTGCAAAAACATGTCAGAGCTAAGAGAAATACCCTTCGCACCGTAGCTTTCTCTTTTCCCACAGAAACCCAAAACGGTCTCAGTAAAACTATGATCCCGGTTTCGTTAACCGTTGTATTTTCATGAAATTTGGATATGTTGTTTGAAATTCAATTTCACGCACTTTCACCGTTGGGATTTGCGAGATAATATTTGTGGAGGGAGAAAAAGGAATCGCATGAAGACAGCACAAGTGGAGGCTTCAATCTCTTTTTCGTATCTCTGATGTTTGGGAATTCTATTGGAGCAGTCGGAGGAATAACTGGAGGAATCTCAGGGAACCGCTAGAGATGCCGCTATCGCTGTCGGAAGACACGTGAGTTCGCTCAGAGGTAAAGGATGAGTTTATCGCAATTGGGGGTTAGAATGAACATGTGTAGGGATCCTTAGAGAACTAAATTTGGGATTATTTTGGGATGTTTATTGAATTATAATTTTCTCTTTATGATTATAAATACAATATTATTGTGTTCTATGTACCAATTGATGTCCTGATGAGAATTGATTGATAAACTTGAGTGCTCTTGATGCCTTTGTGTTTAACCCATGAATTTGATTATTTGATTTTGATATAATTGTGAGAAACTATTTCAGGGATTTTACACCCCATGTTGTGATAAAATATTTTGTATAAATTGTTATGTTGAGGTTATGAAATGATGATTCGAACTGTGATTATATGATAAATTGAACGTATGACGGATGATGAAATACATGTGTATTGAGATGAGATGTGTGTATAGAGTTGTGAACTATTAACTGTGCAATCACACAATTGTAAGACCCTTTAAGGGTGACGAGTATTGTGATGGGATAAATTGTGGGAACCCGACGAGTTAAAATGATTTTGAAAACAATTGAGTAGTTGTGTATATTGCATAGTTCATAGGTAAAGTGAATATGATTCATGAGATGTGATAACATGCTATTTTGAGATTATACCATTGTGATTGAGATCGAGTGTATGTGATAAATTGTGTATGTATGTAATTGAGATGTTGTTCGCATTGAGTATTAACTATGAATTGTACAATTGCACGACTATAAGTCCCTTTAAGGGAGACGAGTTAATGCTAAGTCTCTTTAAGGGCGACGAGTTAATGTTAAGTCCATTTTTGGGCGATGAGTTAATGTTAAGTCCCTTTAAGGGCGACGAGTTAATGTTAAGTCCCTTTTTGGACGACGAGTTAATGTTAAGTCCCTTTAAGGGAGACGAGTTAATGTTAAGTCCCTTTTATGGCGACGAGTTAAAACTATTTTGAGAACAATTGAGGAGTCGTGTGTTTTGTACAGTTCATAGATAGAGTCTGTGTGCTAAAATGTTTTCTGGGTTGAACCTGAATCAAGAGGGAGAGACCCTGACGGACTCTTCGGAGTGTAAGTCTTGGGGGTCACATGGTTTGAGTGCTCCTTTAAGCCTATGTTGATCCCATATGATTGGAGCATTCTCGCAAAACACTGTGACCCTGACTGGTCTCCCTATGATATTACCTAGTGAGAGTGACTTGACTTGCTAGTGTGTGGTTTGTCTTGTCATGTACTCCTAGGTGCCCGACGAGGTTTTTCACTAACATGGTACCACATTGTATATAGGCTTGAGTCTTAGCATAACTGTTGCATACACTTGCTAATTGTTTATTATGAAATTGATGTGTTATTATGTCTTGATCGGAGTGTGTAATTCTTGTGTATTGTGATTGATGATTGAAAAGTGAATTTTGAATGACAAAGTGATGAAATAATGTGAGATATGCTAAGTAAATTGTATTTGACTATTATATGTTGTCTTGTTTCTCTCTAGTAGTTAGGAATGTGATAACTCACTCCTGATTTGGTGTTTGTGTTTGGATCCTGTGATGATCTTGAACTTTGTGTTCGGGGGAGCAGATGAATAGGTGGATGACTATGAAAAACCTCATGCTAGAGGACACAGGAACACAACGCTCTGATAGGATGTGACATTAGGATATAGGTTCTATATTAATTGTATGAAGCTTAGATGGCTTTGTTTGAGCCGAGATGACTTATTTATTTATTTGCACAAGTTTGAATATGATGTAGAAGAAAGTGAATGTGAGCCTTTTACCCCTTTGAAAGACTTGTATTTAAAAATGTTTTAAAAATACTTTTAATTAATATTTGAATTTTTATTCCTTTATTAGTATATATGTGAGGGGTAGAGGGTGTCACATTTAGCACCACTTTTAACACTCCACCATCTGCATATAATCCACCACCATTGAACTCTTGTTACCGTCCATCATTACCTACTCAAATGTGTGACATGGGTCATGAAGATGAGAAGAATGATGATGATAACAACAATACCAACAATGGCGATGATGATAATGATGATGACAATGGTGGTGATCATGTTTCTCAACAACAACACACAATTATTTGTGAACATCCTAGAACAAGAGGAGGTAAAGGTTGTAGAACAAGAAGACAACAAACACATGCAAATCTAGTCCAACAAGATGAGAGACTGAGGCACATGTCTAGAATAACTAGTTGTGGGACATCATCTCTATTAATTTTTTAAAAAAAACATGTAATTTAAATTTAAATGTCATCAATTTTTAAATTAAAGTATTTTAAATTTTTAGTATCTCCTTTTAATTTTACTATGTATTTTTATTAATAGATTATCTAAATTTTAAATAAAAAACATTTAAATAAAACAATATTAAAAATATATTATATTTTAAATAATAAAACATTAAAATAAATTAATAACATATAAAATAAAACCATAAAAAAATATACACCATATTAAATAAAAATATTAATAATTAAAATTAAAATTATTTATTTAACATTTAAATAAATATTTTTTTTTACAATTTAAAAAAATTAGAAGACAAAATAAAATAACGTAAAAAAAATTAAAACTAAATAAAACACTTTAAACTTAAACAATTTTATTTTTAAAAAAGGGTTTTACGATTTCAAAGTCCTAAAACAAAAAAAAAAGCTTTTATGACTCTAAAGTTGTAAAAGCAAAAAAGAAAATGGTTACGACTTTAAAGTCGTGAAAAAAAATTAACTGAAGTCATAAATAATTTTACGACTTCAGTTAAAAGATAGGAAGTCATAATAGGTGTTACGACTTTTTAACTCAGAAGTCGTGTCACTTGTTACCACTTACCCGTTTTGGATAACTATTTAAAACCAACCCCATTTGAAAAAATTGCAAAAAAAAACCCTAATCGATAAAAAGCCCAATAATTTCAATCATTTTAAAAAATATATACTCAGTATACATACAAGTTTAATTACAGTCTATCAATTATCTAATATTAAACCCAAATTAAAAATAAAAAAAAAACTAGCAAGTCTCACTTTGTATTGTCATGTGAACTAACAAGGCTAGCCGAAATTAATAAGGCTGGCCGAAATTTCGGCTAACGTTTGCTTCAATACGATTCTAAAATTTGAGATTTTAATCAAGCAATTTGTAAATTGAAAGGAAAATTTGTCTTTCAACCGGAATGAATTCTCAAATTACTTTCCAAAAGCACTTGGTTCAAGGTGGACTGTAACTAAATTTGGAGATAATTGGGACATAAAAGATAAATGATTTTTTTTTTAAATGGAACAGAAATCAAATAATAAAAAAAGAGATAATTGTATTGATTTTATTAGATTGTGACTAACAATAAAAAGATGACCTTGTTAGATTTATGCATATTTATGGAAAAGTCACATAGAGGCTCATTTATGCAACACTAAAATTGTAGAGATTTTTGTGGCAACACCAATCATTACATTAGGAAGAGTTTGATGATCTATGTCATGACAGTTTTTGTGTGCTGAGAAGCTTCTTGTTTGAACAAAAAATGATGTATTGACTAATGTATTGTTTTATCCTATGAATAAAATTTTAAATCAAGAAAAAATAGTTTTAGAACATAAATTTGAAAAATGAACATACATATAAAAAATTGTTGATCATGAATTAAGTCACTTAAGAATAAGCAAAAAACATTGTAAAGGAAAAAAAAAAGAAAGAGGAGAAAATGAAGACAGAAGGGACAAAATTAAATTTGGAAACACATAAAGATGGTACATTATCTATATCCAAAGTACACTAAGTTTATACATATGATTGCTGGTGATGTCAAATCCTAACATTTTGCTATATATCTACTCTTCTCAAATGTGTGGACTCTTCTGGATCACGTGATCCCCAAAATCTGATTTGTTGTTGCACCACCAAAATTGATCTTTTGGCTCTTATATTTAAAGAGGCAAGAATCTCTCCTATAACTCCCAATTCTCCGTGCTTCCATTTTCTAATTTCTGACATTAATTTTGAATCTGCATGCCTCCTGCCAACCATTACAAGGTCATAACAACTCTCCATGTATTCAATAACTTAAAGTACATCCCTTCCATCCATTATCATCTCCTTTTTGTAAGAAACTCTTTCATTCCAGAATTCCTTAAGCCTAAACTCACTCAAGATCTGTGTGTCAAGCTTTTTGCTCTTTTCTGTGTTAGAGTCAAGAACATATGAGTTCCTTGACACACACTTGCAGGAAAAGAGAGAAATGTATGAGGTAGGAGAGAGAGTTTCTATTCTGCAAGTGTATTCCTTTCTTGAAATGTATAAACTTATTCAACTATCTTATTGAATGATCAATTGTATTTATACTTCATTGTCAAAGGCTGAAAAGATAAAACTGAAAATTGCAACTCAACACATTACTTTCTATTTTTTCAGCAACAAACTACTAACCAATTAACTAACTTTCTAACAAATGAAAACTAACTGATTTATCCACAAATGGATCAGGATTACTACAACACCCTCCTTTAATTCTGATCCTTAATTAGCTTTTATCATCAGTTTACTTCTCAGTTCTTCAAACTTGGCTTTCTTCAATGGTTTTGTCAGTAAATAAGCAAGATTATCTTTTGATTTGCAATAGGTGAGCTTGATTTTTCCTTTGTCAACTTTGTCCCTGATAAAATGATACCTAGTATCAATGTGCTTGTTGTTCCATGATCTACAGGGTTCTTAGCAATATTGATTGTTGACTTATTATCAATCAGTAAGCAAATTGGTTCCTTCTTTTGAATCTTCATTTCTTTTAGCATTTTCCTCAACCACAGACCTTGACATGCTCCAAGGGAAGCTGCTATATACTCAGCTTCACAAGTAGATAATGCTACTGGATCTTCTTTCTTCAAGCTCCAGGAGATTAGAGCTCCACCATACATGAACACATAGGCTACAGTGCTCTTCCTGTCATCCTTGTCCCTCCTCCAATCTGAATCAGTATAGCTAAACATATTTTGATTTGATTCATTTTGTCCAAAAGGTAGCAACACTCCATAATCATTTGTGCCCTTCATATACCTTAAGACCCTTTTTGCAGCCATCATGTGAGAAATCTTAGGTGCCTTCATAAACCTGCTTATAATGCCAACACTATAAGCTATGTCAGGTCTTGTATTATACAAATACCTGAGTGAGCCAACTATTTGTCTGTATAGAGTAGCATCTGCTAGTTCTCCTTCATCATTCAAGCTCATCATTAGTCCAGTTTCAGCTAGAGTTGCAGTTGGATTGCAATTGCTCATGTGAAACTTCACAAGCAAATCAGCTGCATATTTACGTTGATGCATCTCCACACCTGTTTCAGTTTCCTTGAATTCAGTCATTTCAAATTGCTTCATCAACAACTGCTTGACTTTGTTGATTTCTAACATGTTGCTCCCAGTGATCAACAAATCATCCACATAGAGGCATAATAGGATTAAATCTGCAGTAGTCTCCCCTTTAATATAGACACCATGTTTAGAAATACATTTCTCAAACCCAATCTGGTTGAGAACACCATCAATCTTCCTGTTCCAAGCTCTTGGAGCTTGTTTTAAGCCATACAGGGCCTTTTTTAGTTTGTACACTTTGTCTTCTTGGCCATCAACTTGAAAAACCTGGAGGCTGATCAACAAACACATCTTCTTCAAGAGGCCCATTTAGAAAAGCAGACTTGACATCCAATTGATGCATTGACCACCTTCTCATACTTGCAATTGCAACTACAAGCCTTATTGTCTCAATCCTTGCTACTGGAGCAAAAATTTCACCATAGTCCACACCTTCTCTTTGCGGGAAACCTTTTGCCACTAGTCTTGCCTTGTGCTTAACCACCTCTCCTATGGGATTCTTCTTCACTTTAAAGACCCACTTAACTGCAATAGGTATTTTCCCTTTTGGGAGGTTCACAAGATCCCATGTGTTGTTCTTCTTAATTGAGCTCAATTCCTCCTTCATTGCTTGAATCCATTGAGGTTCTTGCAATGCTTCCTCTACATCTATTGGCTCAGCACCATCATATAAGGCCAAGTGCACTAGGTCACCACCTTCAGTGATTTGATCATCTTTATAGACTTCATAATCTCTCAAACTCTGGGGAACTTGTGTCACTCTTGTTGACTTTCTCAGAATTCCTTGGTCAGGTGTGACAGCTGTTACAACAACATTATTACCACTGTAATCTGCTTCAATCAAGAATCTTGCATTCCTGCTTGTAGACTCAAGTTCTAGCCTCCAGTTTTTAAACTCATCAAATTCCACATCCCTGCTAATTGCAATTTGCTTGGACCTTGGATCAAATAGCTTGTACCCTCCTGTCTCATGGTATCCAAGAAATACCATCAATTCACCTTTGTCATCCAGTTTCTGTCTCAACTGGTCAGAAATGTGTTTGTAGCAGATAGCACTTAAAATTCTCAAATGTTTCACATTGGGTTTGATGCCTGACCAAGCTTCTTCTGGAGTCACACCATTTAGTCTTTTTGTAGGACTTCTATTCAGCACATACGCAACAATGGAAGCAGCTTCACTCCACAAGTTTTATGGCAGATCCTTGCATTTGAGCATGCTCTTGACCATGTTCATAATTGTTCTATTCTTCCTTTCTGCTACCCCATTCTGTTATGGAGTGTAGGGTGGTGTGAACTCATGTACAATTCCTGCTTCATCACAAAATTCTAGGAATTCTTTTGAGGTGTATTCACCACCTCCATTAGTTCTCAACACTTTAATCTTCCTAGAACTTTGATTTTCAATATAAGCTTTGTACTTCTTAAAGATATTAAACACATCACTCTTTCTTTTGATCATATAAATCCAGGTCTTTCTAGTGAAATCATCTATAAAGGATATAAAGTACATGTTTCCTCCAAGGGACTCTACTTGTATAGGGCCACAAACATCTGAATAGATGATTTCAAGCTTCTGAGTTAATTTTACTGGGATAAACTTCTTGAAGGGCTTCTTTGTCTGCTTGCATTCCAAGCAATTTCTGCATTTCTCCTGTGATTGCTGTAGTTGAGGAATTCCTTGTGCCAACTTGTGCATTTGAGCAAGATCTCTGAAATTCAAGTGTCCAAGCCTATAGTGCCAAAGCCATTCTTCTTTGTTGCTCACAGCACTAAGACATTCGTGCTCAAGTGCTTGCGTTCCAATTTTAAAAGTTTTATTTCTGGTCAATGGTGTTTTTATGATTAGATTTCTGGTTTTGTCATATACCATCATCATCATGTCCTCCATAGTTATCTTAAAGCCTTTTTGAAGTAACTGGCAAAGACTTAGAAGATTGTTGCTTAGGCCTGGAACATAAAGTACATCCTCTATGCAAGTTTCTCTGCCATCTTTCCTCTGAATCAAGACATTTCCAATTCCTTCAGCAAGCATGGTGATGTCATTTGCAAATCTCACTTTGCTTTTCATCCTTTCATCTAGACACACGAACCAGTCTTTGTGACCAGTCATGTGTGTAGAGCATCCTATGTCTAAGTACCATTGACCCTTGTCATCAGGCGTTGTCTTATTTGTCACCATCAACAGGACAGGTTCAGGAACTAAATCTGCTTCTTCTGCAAGTTGAGCCTCATCAGCAGGATTTTTATCCTTGTACCAGCAATCAGCAGCATAATGTCCCTTCTTTCCACAATTGTAACAATCTACATTCTTCTTGTCCCAAGTCTTTTTTCCTCCTCTCCCTCGATTTCCAATATGTCTTTCTCTGTTGGAACTTTGGTTGCCATTATTTTTATGATCTAAGTGCTCTCTTGATCCATGGTTGCCTCTTCCTCTTGAGTTCTTGAATCTGCCTTTCTTTCCTCTGGATGATTCATTTCCAGAGTTCTTCGGGTTTTGTTGAGCTTGAAGAGCTGTTTCAACAGGATTTGTATTACAATTATTCCTTTCTTGCAATCTTTTCTCATGGGCTTCGAGGGAACCTTGTAATTCATCAATGCTCATGGATTCCAAATCCTTTGATTCCTCAATAGCAACCACAATGTGGTCGAATTTTGGATTCAATGATCTTGATACTTTTTCAATCAGTATTAGATCAGTGAATTTCTGACCACAACCTTTCATTGAATTAGTAAGAACTTGTAATCTACCAAAGAAATCTCCAATACCTTCATTCTCTTCCATCTGCAGCAGTTCAAACTGTCTCTTCAGGGTTTGTAAGCGCACTTTCTTGACTTTGTCTACACCAACATAGGCTTTGTTCAACGTGTCCCAGGCTTTTTTCGCAATAGTTGCACCTGCAATCTTCTCAAAGTGGCTATCATCAACACACTAATGAAGAATCACCAATGCTTTGCAATCGTATTTCTTTAATTCTTTGAATCCTGCCTTTTGTGCATCAGGAGCATTGTCTCTTGGAACTTCTACACCATTCTCAACAATATCAGTTAAATCTTGGAAGCCAAACAAGGCTTTCATCTGAACTTGCCACCTACTGAAGTTCTTGCCAATGAGAACTGGGAGATTCGCTGGAAAAGGGCCATTGGAAGCCATGGTTGTGCTTAAAGATCCCTTCTTGATCGTTCCTTGCTCTAGATACCACTGTTAGTGTCAAGAACATATGAGTTCCTTGACACACACTTGCAAAAAAAGAGAGAAATGTATGAGGTAGGAGAGAGAGTTTCTATTCTGCAAGTGTATTCCTTTCTTGAAATGTATAAACTCATTCAACTATCTTATTGAATGATCAATTATATTTATACATCATTGTCAAAGGCTGAAAAGATAAAACTGAAAATTACAACTCAACACATTACTTTCTGTTTTTTAGCAACAAACTACTAACCAATTAACTAACTTTCTAACAAATGAAAACTAACTGATTTATCCACAAATGGATCAGGATTACTACAACATTTTGTTCCTCCAACAATCTTAGCTGAAGATGAGAAATGAAAAAGGGTAATATGTACATAAGGTTGATCTAACATGCGTCTCGCATATGAAAGTGCCTCTCGATCATCTGCACCATCAAAGAAGAGCACAACCACTTGATATATTGATCCCATTCTGAAGCCACACCAAAACATCTTTTGATTACCACGATCAATGAGGACACCAACTGAGCAAGGAGCTTTCTCTAGAACATTTTTGTTGAGCTGCTTAAGAGCAAAAGATGACTCAGTTATCTATCCAAGTATCCATTGCTTATGAAAAGGTACGATAATTAAAGTTGTTCTCTTTTCAAGTGCCAAGTAGCACACATCATTGTGCATTGTAACATAGGGAGAAATGCCCTTATAGGAATGTAGTGTGACCTTGCCCTTGTATGCATCTTCAAACTTGTTGAATGAGTTGAAAATCCTTTCAGTTTGAGTAGGATGTCGACTAAGCTTCTTTTGCGGCACGTGTGCAACAAGAGAGGAAGCTCTTCCCACAAGCTTAATAAGATGAAGCACAACTAAGTCAATAGGGCTTGCTTCAGTGGGAGTGAAAGCTGCAAGGAGGTTCAACATAGCCAAAACATTTTCATGTTTATGAATTCAAGCTAGTATGTGTAGTTCTTCATTATTTTGGTGATGCATAATTGTCCACCTTTTGTAAGCAAGAAACCTCTTAGAAGGATCATATAGAGTTTTCACAATAGGTGACACAATCTTGGTTACAAACACTAAAGTAACAATCATAATTGCAAAGCATTCATCATTCATGACCTGCAAAATTCATAGAAGTGAAACATTCAATAAATAAGTTTACAAAACAAAAACTCTCTCAAGTTGTAATGTGCACATGAATCAAAAGTTTTGTTTACTTTTTCTATTCTCAAGTTAACCAACAAGGCCAATTCAACAGTGCCTTGCAGTTCATTATAAGACCAAGAGCAAAGGCATCTCGAAATGGCATCCTAAGGAAGAAGAGAGGTAATAAAGCCCCTATAACTTTCCCACAAAAAGCAATGCAAATAACGAATTGAATTGTAGCTAAGTTCTTCATCTTCTGTATTGCATACACATCTATCCTTAATCCAACTATTATAAAAAGGATAGGCACGAACACCACTGAAACAAAGTAATCAAGCTTATTTACCAATGTTGCTCCTAATGGTGGACCATTTGGTATAGCCAACCCCACAAAGAAAGATACAACAAGCGCATTTAGGCCAAAAACTTCACCTAAGAATCCAAGAAATATTAGTGTTAGAAGAACCCCACATATATAAATTTCCGGAATAGGTTTCCCTTCTGGTGATTGCTGAATTGCCCATATTGCAGCTAGGTGAACTACAAAAAGATGATGAATGTAATAATTAGCGTGGTGGACAAGCAAGATCCAATAGATCCCCCCCCCCCCCAGCATCCCCTTCGCGTTTTGCTCCCCTCCCCCCCCCCACCAGCAGTCCCCTTCCCCTGAAGTTCCCCCCTCCCTAGCAGGTTTTGTTTTTTTTTTTTTGTTTTTTGTATTTTTAATTTATTTAATTTATATAAATTGTTATATTTTAATATTTATATATATATATATATATTGTTTTGCAGATAGGCAGTTTATATTTTTTAGTGGATTTATTTGTAGAGGTAATTATTATTAGTTTGATAGTGTGTTACATTTTTAGTGCTTTGTTTTTTGATTTTATAATAATATAAAATTGTTAATTATTGTTGAAGATAATTATAGATAATAATATTGTTATTTAAATACTATATAAATTGTTATATTTTAATATATATATATATATATATATATATATATATATATATATATATATATATATTGCATATAGGCAATTTATATTTTTTAGTGGATTTATTTGTAGAGATAATTATTATTAGTTTGATAGTGTGTTATATTTTTAATGCTTTGTTATATATTTTTTTATGATAGATAGGCAGTTTAAATTGATATATATTTTTAGTGCTTTGTTTTTTGATTTTATAATAATATAAAATTGTTAATTATTGTTGAAGATAATTATAGATAATAATATTCTTATTTATGATTTGTTATTTAAATATTATATTATTATTTTTGTTAATATTTAATTATATTAACTATAATTGATGTTATTTGCAATTGTAAATAATAAATATTACTATAATATTGCTATTGAGCGTATTTAAAAAAGAAAGGCATATTGAGTTTGATACAATATATCAATAGTTTAAAATTAAAATCAAACTGTGTGTGTGTGTGTGACGTGGCATCTAGACCATTAGAGGATGATTTATTGTGGATGCAAAAAAACCATATATCACAACATATTTGGAATGGTGCTAATCAAAGGACGTTAAAAATTCGACGAGCTACACCACTGTATAATCATAGCGAAGTACCGCCCGAGGAAATTATTCCTTTATTACAAGTTTCGGGTTTGTACCCGATAATGAAATTGCCGCAATTGAAGGTAAATGGAGCATTAGTTAATGCTTTTATTGAAAGGTGGAGGCCAGAAACACATACATTTCATTTGAAGTGTGGCGAGGCAACTATTACACTTCAAGATGTTTCTGTGATACTTGGTATTTCTGTGGATGGAAGACCTTTAACTGGCAATACAAATATTGACTGGTTTGAGTTGTGCCATGAATTATTGGGTGTCATGCCTGACGATGATGCAGTTGACGGGAACTCACTTTTATTGAGTTGGCTGACTTCTCAATTTGCAAATATTAATGATTTTATAGGCAACCAACAAGGGCTTGAAAGATTTGCTCGAGCTTGGATCTTAAGATTCATAGGAGGCGTGATGTTTGTTGACAAAAGCAGCAAAAAGGTGCCAATGAGATATTTGCAATTTTTGAGAGACCTTAGAGAGTGCAACACTTATGCATGGGGAGCTGCTCTTTTGGGTAACCTTTATAAAGAGATGTGCATCGCAACTGATTATAATGTTAAATCAATAGGCGGTTTCACTCTCTTGATTCAATTATGGGCATGGGAACAATGCCCAACGTTAGCCCCGTCGTTTATTCCTCCACAACAACAAAACGCACCACTTGCATACAGGTATACTTTCCTTTAATATTTTGAATTGATAATTAATAAATATGGTTGCTTGATGTTAATCATTATTATACGTAACATCTTATTTTGTTATTTGGTTTTTTGTGAAGATGGTTGGGAGGTGAATTGCATCACATAGGCAATGACAATTTACTTGAGTTTCGTCGTAAATTAGATGTCATGAAATGCGATGAGGTAATAATTTTGACATTTGTTTATCAAATGATGTTGTAATTGTTACTTAATTTATTAAATTTAACTTTTATATGCAGTTTGTTTGGGTCCCTTATGCTGGACATGTGGAAATGAATTTGAGTCAAGTTTGTTTTATTGGGTCTGTATTATGGACATGTATCGTACCACTTATTTGTTTTCAAAAAGTGGAATGGCACCACCCGGATATAGTCATGCGACAGTTTGGAATGCAACAACCTATTCCGGGCCCAGTAATGCAACCCAACAACATACATGACTTGACCTTAAAGGGAAAAGAAGGAAGAAATTGGATGCGACTAATGCAACCCGCGCTTAATGAATGGAATAGTCGCTATGAAAGGAGAGTAGAGCAAACGCCGCCACAAACAGGGACCCTTAGTTTGAACTCTGAATATATGAGGTGGTACAGGCGTAAGACAAAAGTTTATGTCGACCCAAAACATGCAAGAAGAGGACTATTGGTATAAATTGTTCATTATAATTTAGGAAATAATGTTGCGTTGAAGATTATTTTAATAACTATTCCTTTATTTTTTATGCAGGGTGAAATCGCAGAAACACTACATTTTATGGTGTCGCCTGTTGGGAGAAGGGTTTGTACTTTTGACGATTTACTACCATGTATCGAGAAGATCACTCTTCTATCTGAAGAAGAGGATAGGATACTTGAGGCACATCAAGATGCTCCCCCTTCTCAGCCACAATTTGAACATCAGCAGTTTAATATACTACAGCGAAGTGTGGAGACTCGAGGCTTAGGGCGACGTCGGCAAACTGTTGATGCAGCACCGTACAGTTTGCCTCCGATGCCAGAACGAGAACATGGAATGTATTACACACCGCCGCCCAAGAACCATCGCAGATGGCGCCGATGTATTCATACCCACATGATTTCCAACCAGGGTACAGTATGACAGGCATATTTGAATCCTCTCCTCCTTCAGGGGGGACTCCTTCATTCACCCAAAATAATGAACTACCGACCCCAAATGCCCCACTTGGTGGTCTGTGGAATGTACCTGGAAATATACCCGACATGAATGACTTATTGGGGGTCGATTTACGTCATAATTTCTCTGTCGAGGCCGACGAAGTGGATGAAAAGGGGAATCGTAGAAGAAGAAACCCTGATAGGGCAGCTAGGAATTGGGATCGGCCATGTGGGACATCGTCGCGGCATCACAGACATAGTGATGATTGATTAATAATGGGTTTACATTGTATTGTTTTTTTTCCATGTACTTTGTATTGTTTTTTTTTTCATGTTTTAACAATGTCATGTACTTTGTATGGTTGTTTCCATGTTAATTTTATATTATTGTCACTTTAACATTTCAATCTTATCGTGCAATGCTTTTAAAATAAATTACGATAATGTCACTGACACATAAATGTGTTTAAGAATAACAAAAAAAGAAGTAAGCATTTCATTATCATATGATCTAATACATGACATCAACAACTGCCTTGTTGAGATTGCAATGGACAATTACGCCGATTGTGTCCTACTGTCCCACATCTGCCACACTTGTATCGACTTTGCGATGGCTCCCTCCAATCCATTTCATTTCTTAATCGTGTTGATCTTGGCCTTCCTTTTTTGTCACGGATAAAACTTGGATCAGGCACAAGTGTCCACGGCTCATCAGATGGGACAATCGCATCGTCATTCCCAAGAGGCCATCATTGTGCGGAGTAAGCACGTAATATGTAGTCATTTGTGTACACAACATCTATATATTGATAAAAGTTGATGCTAACAGTACCACACGCAGCAATGATATGAGAGCACGGATAGTGGTAAGTAGTAAATTGTCCACATTGACAGTAGCGCTCATTCAAGTTAACTGCCCATTGATGTCCACCTCGTTGAGTCATAGGGTCGAAAGCCTCCTCAACCTCAAATATTGTTCTCTGAATATCATATGTCCGAACAATGTGAGAACAAGCCTTTTCTTGATTTTCCCGAAGTTTTTTCATGACGTGTGAGCAATATATTTGACCATCGCGTATTTCCCTTTGTGCTTGACGACCACGATCAACAAAATACTTTCAACACCTACTGTATGTTGACTTCACAAGGGCAGTTATTGGTACATTGCGACATCCCTTAAAAACTTTATTTACACATTCCGATAGATTGGTTGTCATATGACCGTATCTATGGCCTTCTTTGTCATATGCCATTGTCCATTTTTCTTTTGAGATCTTCCCAATCCATGTTTTTACTGGGGGACTCAGCTCACAAAATTTATCAAAATTTCTATCAAAAATATGCTTACACGGGGTGTATCCTGCACATAATAAATTATCCACATTAGTCAAATTTGCATAAAAAATAACATATGTTATATATGAAATAATATATGTTAGATATGAAATGTTACCTAATTTTTTTAACATTTCTTTTTGTTTCTCATTCTTAAACTTGTGATTAAAATTGCTTGCAATGTGGCGCACACAATACACGTAATACGCATGAGGAGGTTGCCACCCGAGTGCTTCATTCGCAACAGCTGACTTTATACTTGCATGACGATCAGAAATGAGACAGATACCATCTTTATCTGTGACATGTTCACGCAAGTGTGCCAAAAATCATGACCACGTTGTTAATGTTTCTCCCTCAACCACAGCGAATGCAAGCGGAAGAACATGACTATTTCCATCTTGTGTTGTTGCAATTAACAGCGTACCGCGATACTTCCCATACATGAATGTACCATCAACTTGTATGACTGGTTTGCAATATTTAAAAGCCTCTTTGCATTGACCGAAGGTCCAAAAGACTCGATGGAACTGTCGGTGTTCACGACTGACAGTATTGCCAACAACAAAATCATCATCACAAATTTGATAATACGATCCTGGCGAATGATTTTGCATGTGTTTCAGCCATGACGGAAGAACGACATAAGACTCATCCCAGTCGCCATATTCAATTGTTATTGCCTTTTGCTTTGCCTTCCACGCTTTCCTGTAAGAAATGTTGTAATTAAATATTCCATTGATCCTCTCTTGAATCAAAGAAATCTTGAGTGACGGATCTTCTTTGATCATCCCTATAAAAATAAGTACGAAAAATTATTGTACACCACACCAACAAACGCAAAAAAAAGGATAAATAAGAATGAAAATTTATAATCATACCTAGTACACAAGTGGCAATCAAATCAGAATCCAATTTATCATGGTCTTGAGTTATACTCATATTCAAGCAACTGTGTGGTCCTCCCCATTGCGTAACTTTCCATGTATTAGTTTTTTTTTTATAAAATTGCCCTCATATAAAAAGGGCATGGGATGTCATCGCTTCTATTTCCACAACAGACGACATATTTCTATGATTTAGATTCAACAACTTTGAAACTTTGATGCACTTTCATTACATATTGTTGTAATGCATTTTTTACTGCGCTTTTGGTATCAAATTCCATACCAACATATAATTCTTGACCCATATTAAAATTTGATCCCATATCTAAACCGCAAATTTCTTCTTGGTCAGGATGACTCCAATTAATATTACTATAGTGAGAAGCAGAATCCCAAAATGGAGTCTGACTTCCACCTACAAAAACAATATACCAAAAATTTATAATTCAAAGGTAGTGAATTATTTAAATATTATAATATTTATTTATATATAACAATAAATATACCTTATCCCGATTGCACAACTATAAGTGGTTCGATCAAACAGGCAGCTTCATCATCTGTGTCAAACATTTCATCAATATCCTCATCCTCATCTAATGAGTCCTCAACGTATGAATTAGATATTAAATAATCATCATCATCAAAATCTTCTTCTGAATTTGTTCCAACTGTTGCACTACCCGATTCATTGTGAGACATATTATTTTCGCATGATAACAATGAATTTGTCAAATTAATTGCAAAAGCACCCGTAACATCAACTTCAACACATAATTCTATGACAGACATTTCTTGTTGTTGTTCAAAACTTTGAATCATTGTTTCAACATCTTCATCGTTACAAATTTGCAGTGCAATATATTTACCTGCAACTAAAAATCTACAAGTGATAGTAGATATACTTTCATGTTTTTGTAATTTTACCTTGTCGTGTATCCTTTTTTTAAAACTCTCAAAATTAATACCACGCTTTATTTGAATAGCTTTTTTAGGGCCTTCAAATGTGATATCATCATCAGTTTCATACATCTTACCATTTAAATAGACGAGTGTAATAATTGAATTCATTTTTCAAAAATATACCTACAATAAATAATTAATGTCGTCAACAAACAATAATATAAAAAATATATTAACATAACATAAATTATTAGCCTAAAATAAATTAACAACAACAAATTACTCTAAATAAATTAAATTATTGTCACAACAATTTCCTACTTCGCACACTCATGACGCAAAACAATCGGCATTTATTTTTAATGTCTATGTATAAATTTTGGCTATTAAAAAAATATACCAACAACATCAATAATTATGAGCTTAACTAATAATAATAATAATGTGCTAGACATAAAAACTACTACAATAAATAATTATTGTCATCAACAAACAGATATAACATAATTATAACCAAAAATTAAATTATTAAGTTACCAAAAATTACTAATTATCACACAAAAAATATAAACAAAATTATTATTTCATTTTATAATTCGTGTCAATTTGTTTATGCACCTACAAAATATAATCATTATTATCATCAACAAAATAAATATTAATTAATGCTATAATGTATCGAAGATAAAAAATATTTACTAGTTTTGAGCAAAATTTCTAACCGGTATAAAGTGCTTCAACATGTTTCAACTCAGCTTCAACGTTTTCAACTCAGCTTCAACGTTTTCGTGTGAAAATGAAACGGAGGGCAAGAGGTTTTATAGGAAAGAGGGACGTGCCAGGGGGCCCACCACTAGTGGACGCGCCTGACAGGCTACCACTAGTGATCGCGCCTGGGGCCCCACCACTACTGATAGCGCCTGGCAGGCCACCACTAGTGGTCGCGCCTGGCAGGCCACCACTTCCACCCCTGTCCCATCGTCCTGTCAAGTCACGCCACGTGTCGCGTTCTGGTGGAACGCGCCCCTCAGGTAGGCGCTTTGTAGTAAAATAACAGACCCCCTTGGTAAATAAAAATGAAACAGACTCATTTTGGTAATTAATTTGTAAAAGGAACCCAATTTGGTGATTTTGCCGAGGATAAAGACAACCATTTTGGCAAAAGCAAAAGGAACAAGGTAGCCTAAAATTCCTATGGCAAAAGTCCTTTTACTTGATCTAAAAGTGATTGTTGGATACCCTAGTTAAGAAGATGAATATCATAAAACCAAAAAAGGCCATGGTATCAATCACATTTCTTCCTTTTGATGGGAAAACCTTGTCATGAATGCTGTGTTGTGCCCAAGAATAGAAGAACCTAAAGTCAGCCCACCCTGGTTAACACAAAAGCATTAAAGAAATGAATCAGATACATCTCGTTAGCCTCCAAGTTTCAATAAACCAAAAATAAGCAAAAAGAAGTGTTTCTATATATTACAATAAATACAGCTAGGTTACCAATGATCAATAAAAAAATGAAATTATCTATCGACAAAGTACACCATTTGATGCTTTTGAAAAAGGTAATTGTCACATTGGCAAATTGGACACAATAATTTCTCACAAAATCTCTTCTAAGAACTCTACATAATAAGTTTTCAGCTTTTCAAACAAATCCAAATTATCTACACTAATCATAATAGCCAACAGAAGATAAACCAAAAACTCGACACCAAAAGGAACTTGAACATAAAGATAAAATACATGAAAATTAAAGCTTGCATGCTTACAATAATCTGAGAAACAAAAGACGGTTGACCAGATGGATTGAGAATAAGGTGAATGAAACGGGAAAAGATGAACATGAGGAAAACTTGGAGCAAGAAGACAGGGAGATAATATGCAAGTGGGTCATCTCCAAACCAAATTCCCTTGGAGTTTATTTGATTAACTGTGCTGTGGCATATGAAAGAACCAACGTGTCTGCCTTGGTAATTCCAGCATGCATGACATTGTGAATGAGGCTGTCGTCCTGGCTTACCTTCATCGATATTGAAGATGCATGAAGAGTTAAGAGACATTGAAGGGAATTAGAAAAGTTTGAAAAACACATGAATGTGATGATGAGAGAACCCATTTGGGAGAGAATTGTGATCATGGATGGACAATATAGAGAGAGAGAGAATCAATGTAAGAGCTAAAGGTTCTCTTTTATACGTTACCTTAACCTTGTGTTGACGAAACATAATCATATACTAATTATCTTGTCTTTTTTTATCCATTAAGGGATATTTTTAAGAAAATAGTGACTAATTTATTTATCTATCTATTTATAATATGTAAAAATAAGTAATATTTAACGATGCAATTTTACCGTCAACATTTTAGCTTACTCATAATTGAGAGTATATTTTTCTAACTTCACTTTCGAAATAACCATTTTAATTGTCATTAAATCTTAATAATTCTATAATTTTTACAGCATCGTTTCTTATTTCTTAATCACCAAAAATAAAACATGTAATTAATTTTTAGTTACGCACATCTTTAGCCACATTTTTTAATCGATTTTCTCTAGAGAGGATTTTTTTTTATCAGATTAAATTGAGAATACCAAATCAAAGCAAGACATAAAACTAACTGGACCATAAATGAATTCACAAGATAGTAAATGACAACACGTTGGATGGCACATCGAGAGCTATAATATACATTAACTGAAATGATAAGAATTTCCCAATCGAGAGCTATTTGGTGCATATCCACTTAGAGTTTAACCTCATATTTTAACAAAAAAAAAAAAGCTTAAATATGTTTTTGTTCCTGATATATATATCCGACTTTTGCATCTGATCTTTGATTAAAAAAATATTTCAAATCGGGTTTCTAATATTTGAAAAGTTTTATCTAAGGTCTCTGTCGTTAGTTAGAATCTGTTATCTACTTACGTGACTGTTAACGGACATGTAGGCATGTAACGTGTAATGTCACATGTAATCTTTGTCTGAGTGAAATTATGCATAAGAAATTTTTTTTTTAAGTAAAAACAATGTCGTATTATTTTCGTGTTTCTTCTTCGTTAGATTTTTTATCTTTTAAAATGACGATTAAGATTTTTTCTTGTTCATTTTCTTATTGTTTTCCTTCCTTTCTTGTTTTGTCCCTTTCTTCTTTCTCCTATTTGTCTACATCACCCCTTATCTTCCTCATATCCCACCATTGTGCCACCAATGGTGTTTCATATATTTTTTTTCTGGACTAAATGAAAACAAGTTGGATGAAAGAATAGATATGAACCAGCAAAATCTTAACAACAAAACATCAAACCACAAAATCGAGAAAACAAAAACACCAATTTGAACATATCTCCACAAAAAAATCCAAAATCCCCCCCCAAAAAACATCAAACCACATCAATAGTAAAAACAAATCTAAATATGAAAGCAAGAAAAACAAAACCGATTTTGTTTGGTGAGCTTCACTGGGTTCGTAGTTGGATTTCATGGGGGGTTTCATGATGGGGTTTTGTCGTGAGTTCATGGTGGAGCTCGTTGGGTTTCACAGCTACGGTGGCAGTGGAAGTCATAGTCGTTGGGTTTAGACCACCACCGCTAGCTCCACAACCAACACCACCTCTTCTTCTCAAAGGCAAAATAACCTAGAAGTGAGGTTTGGGTTTTGGGATGCGAAATAACCTGGAAGTGTTCATCGGAGGCAAGGGAGGGGAACACTGGAGAAAGTTCAAATCGCCACCCCCTTCTTCTCTACAAAGACCATGCACAACCACCACCATTGTAGGGCCCACCGTCCTCAACGAAACCCAAGCAATGAAACCGCATGACCTCGTTCTCGTCGGTGATACACCACGCGTTCTCCTCATCGTCGTTGCCCTCGACGAGCCTCGCGACAACCTATGACCTTCATCAGGTTTTGTTGTTGATGATGGGTATTTTGAGCTTGGATGTTTCTCCAAAGATGGCTTGGAGTGGGGTTGTGATTAGGGGTTGTTGTGGTTTTGGGGGTGGTGGTGGTGATGACTTTGTTGGTGATGGTGAAGAAGAACAGAGGTGGTGGAAGAAAGGGGTTGGAGGAGGAGGAAGATGGGTTTGTGTCTGTGTTGAATTTGAAGGTGTTTGGGAAGGTTTGGGATTGTGTTTCAAGGGGAGTTGAGTGATACTTCGGTTGTGGCGATGAAGATGTATATGGGCAGAATCTCATTGTCAGTTCCTTGCGTACTTGACTATATCTAGTACTAATGATCATATAATTCAAATGAAATGATAGTCATGACACTTCAAAAAATGTTGCCTACTTATAGAAATTGATCACATCTGTATTTGCAAATTGCTTTTCATTCTTACCTGGGCAAATCTGAATGCAAGGTAGCTTTCCCTAATGCGAAGTTACTTATCAATGACCATATTGAAAGAGGATTATGCTCCCATGACTTAGGAGTTCTGTCTACATTTACAGAGGATAATTAGGTGATGAAACAATGTCAAACACTCAAACTTCAACATCCATTATTGTATACTTAAAATAGTTAAATGTAATATTAATATCTTTAACCTGTCACTCAAGCTGCAACTGAGCAAAAACATTACCTCAAGAAGCTTCATAAAGACAGAAATCACCAACAACAAATGCAATAATTGAAGATATGAAGAGAATATACAAAATCTTTCGTTAACTCATTACTCAAACCTTCATTTGCAGGCATGACTATGGACGGAAAAGAATAAGAAAGAACCAATTTAATTGTGTAAGATCCTACCTACACCGTGCAGAACAATAAAAAAGAATGTCTATATCTATACAAAGAATGATAGAACAGCAGTGAAAAAAATACTATGTTTGTAGTGGGTTATCAGTTATCAGTTATCACCACCATTGATGTACAAGAACTCCATAATTTCTAAGTGAAGTAAACAGATCCAAGCACTGAGAATAGGTCTTGTGATACTTTGCACTTCTCTGACCAGGGCAGCATCTCTGCCACCTATTGTAATGGCACTCAAGAAAAAGCTCATCAATCAAACAAATAGCCCCAGTCTGAATCAACCTTGGTATGAGATGAAACTCGGTCCCTTCCACATCCATCTTCACCACCACAAAATCCCTCTTTGTAACAGTGCTCATGAGCCACTCTGCAAAATCAAAACCCTGAATCTTGTCCTTATCACCCATATGGCTAGAAGAGGTTTGCACAGGGTTGATCCTCCCCATTCCTCTCCCTCTCATCATCACATTCTTGATTGGGTCTCTGGTGATCTCAAAGAACAATGTCTCATTCCTCACCCATGCTGCATAGGGCAACAATGTGACCCCTCTCTTTTCCCTATAATCTTCATGAAATGACTTATCAGCCTCAATTGCATAAACCTCAAAGGTTCTATTCTGCTTTGGGTACTGTTTCCTAAACCAACTTCCAATGCTTGAACCATAGCTTCTAGCTCCAACATCAACATACACATACCTATTCTTAAAGCTTATGTCAACCAAAGAAGTTAAGTACTTTATGTTCTTCACAATTTTCTTCAGTATAATCCAAGGTTTCAATGGCTCTTCCTCTATCAATGCCTCTGCATTTTCAATTATTTCACGTTTGTAACCCTTAACAGAGCACTTTTTCACGAAATTGCCACTGATTAGGGTTTTGATTTCGAAATTAGGGTTTTTGTTTTTCTTCTTCATCAAAATTTCAAGAACCGGAGATGAATCAACACTGTTGATTTCTCGTGTTCTGATCAGTTCAAAGCAATTGAACAGTTCAAGGAAAGAGTCGAAGCTGTAAGCATCTCTCACCGCCGCGTGGACTGCTGCGAAGCCGCCGGGACGGAGCGTGCGGCAGACCTCGGCGGCGAATTCGGCTGGCCGAGGTGACCGCTCCAGGCCGCCGTTGCCGGAAAACTCGAAGTCGAAGGCGTCGCCGGAGAACGGATGTCGGCGGGGGTCGCCGTGGAGGATTAGCGGCGGCGACGGTTTCTTGAAGATTCCGACGGAGTCGATGACGCCGACCTCTTTCAGCGCGAGGACGTCCTCGCCGGAGGGAGTGTCGATGCAGAGAGCGCGGGAGTTCGGGGAGAGGAAGCCCTCGGCGATGAGGTCCTGGAAGACGGCGGCGTAGTGCTCGACGGAGCGGCGCCAGTTCATGCCGGAATACGGATCTTCGGCGTCGGAGATGCGGGAGGTGGCGGAGAGAGTGAGGTTGTCGGAGAAGAAGCAGAAATCGGCGGAGTCGCAGGTTCCGCCGCGGACGGTGACGATGATGGCGAATCTCGCGGCGAAGATGAGGACGGCGAAGGAGAAGAGACGAACTAGAATGTTCCACAGGGAGCCGTGTTTCGCTGCGGGTGGCTCCATGGATTGCTGCGATGTAACCACAGAAGCAGAAGAAGAAGAAAGAAAGAAAGAGTGAGACTGAGAGAGGGGTATGGTTTGAAAATTGACTCTGGTTTCGAGGGTTAAGCGGGAAACTCATATGTTTCACTTCGCGCCACTGGTTTTGAGAAACGACGTCGAAAAACCGTTCAGCGGTACGCACCAGAGGCTGATTGTTGTTCTGCCAAAGTACCACTTAATTTATGTGGAATAACGAAACTGCCATTATTATATATATATATATATATATATAGAGTAGGTTTTATGATACTTAATTACTGTTAGGATTAAAAATATGATACCAGTATTACTTAATTTTATCTGTTTTTTTTATCTAGAATTTATGTTAGAAATAAAAAAGAAATAACAATCGATTAATCCGAATCTTGACATAAAGTTTCCTTTAATAAAAAGTATGAATATGAATGTGATTTTTTTTACACGGAACTAAATCATAGTATTTCATTCACGATAATTTGGAAGATACATAAGGATATATGATGAAAAATCTTGAGACTAGCCATAATATGTTGTTACTCAAAAATAGTGAGCAACAACATTAGCTTAGCTCCTCATAAATACATAAACTGAAACTTTGTAGTTTATATTTTCCACAGGTCAATTTTTGCATTGAAGAACTGTAGTTTGGATTTTTCTTTTTAAAAGATATTTTTATACTTCGTTTTTAGAAAAATACAAAATAGAAAACTGTATTACGTTATTTTATTATTTTCATAGTCTCTTTATATATTGAGACCTGTCATAGCCCATAATTCGAATTGGGTCAGTCCATATGTTAGACCGGGTAGTCTGGTTTGCCTCTATACCCAGCTGATAATTTAAGGATTCTCGATTCTTAATATTTTCATCATCTTGGTGTAAAAATAAATAAAAAAATTTATCAAAAAAATCATCATCTCTTTTGAAAATCATTTTCATACAGACATATTTTCTCTTAAAGTTGAAAATAAGGATTCCTTACTTCCAACTTTAAGAAAATAAATCATGGTACTTTTTTGAACCTATCTGACATTTCATCGAACGAGTGGTAGGGAAGAAATATAAACCCCTTATCCATCAAATCGTGACTAAGGTAAGATATAATTTCTAATTGCATGAAAATATTAGTCAATAGCAGAACAGAATTTACTCCTTACAGAATTTACTCCTTCGAAAAATACTCAAACATAATACTAAATATTATTATAGAAAAATCATGAAATTCTTATACTGATATAGCTTGCAAATATAATAATCTATTGTATCAAGACTTTTTTTTAATAGTTTATATCTCATTTATTTAATTTTATATTTTAACGAAACATTTATAAATACAATTTTTAATATTTAAAAAATTACATGACTTATATATGTTTATAACATCTGTGTTAGCCGTTATGAAAAGACCACTAAGTGTATGAATTCACATGACATTATTTTAACTTAATTCGTAATTTCAGATTCAAATTTTAAATATGCTGATATGAAAGAGGACATAAAGCATAAAATAGATAGAGCATAGCATGATCAGATTGCTGCCTTTTGTTTTCGATTCAATGGTAATTACGACAGAATTAACAAGTGCAATGTGAAAGAAAAAAAAACACTTCAAGCTTCATAGGAAGCAACACTAATATATATTTGGAAATTACATCTCATTTATTATTGAAGAATGGGTAACTTGCACGTCCTTTATTATAAGCTCAGCCTCGTAGGAACACTGCTTGCTCTCATCACCCCCCAAAATCCTATTGTGAGATGTCATGGCCCCACTTAGATAAGATGACAGCTATTTGATTAAGAGGAAATAAAAAATACAATTAATTAAGTTGAAGTTCACTAGCTACCTTACCCACCAAGTAATTAATTCTCAGCTCCCTATCTTTGACTGAGTATGGCCCTAATCAAATATAATACTACAAAAACCCGTGTGATAGCCGCTTCTCCAATCAGCTAAACTATCTCTTCAAGATATTTTTTTAATTTCCAGTAAGATTGGTAGGGACCAAAGCCACTCCATATTAAGTTTCTAATTAAGATGACAAGAGATAGCACACAAAAAAATGTGAAATAATTGAAATATATAGTATGTCATACTATATATAATACATAGCATAAATAGTTTAAGACAGCACATTTCGTATGCAAAGAGAAATTTAAAGGATCCTGAAAATGAGTTTCTAGCTCCCAACTGAAGCCACATGATTACTAAAATAATGATAAAAACTATTTTTACAAACACCTGTGTAACATACAACAATTATGAAATATACAGTATATACCATACCAATCTGTGTGGGTGTGGAATTATACAATAATAATACAAAATAAAAAAATGGATGAAACTTGCATGCAATTTTTTAAAGTAATTTCCGTGTTGTTCTTTAGTTAGAATTAGAATTTCACCTTAATAACTCATGTTGAATTCTAATGCAAATTTTTTGTCCATAAATTAGCGAGGTGAAACTCTAACTCTAACCGACAAACAGACATAAAAATACTTAAACAACTGCATCTAAGTTAAAATAAATGGAATGAACTGTATCTTATTAGTCAAGTAAAATCCTAAACCAACCCCTTCCAAGAACTCCAACCATATCCAAATCTATGCAAAAGCAAATTAATATTCCTTTAACATAGCAAAGAGTCAAGAAACGAGTCATCTCCAGGCTCCTCCTTGTCTCTAGTGGTGGTGAAAACATTATTGTAAGATTGTTGATTCATGTAAGACCCCATTAATGGATTTCCAAACCCTGAGAATCCAAAGCTTCCTGAACTGTGCTGCATATTAGGGTTGAAGTGTGATAATGATGGCCTTTCTGGTGGAGCTGGTGGTCTAAGACTCTGAAGAGAATTGTTATTAGTGCTGATAGAAGTTGCTACACTAGTGGTGTTGTTTGTTGTATTGGTTATTATTGGCAATGATCTACTGATAGAGTTGTTGCCACTGCCACGTGCTGCAGGCACGTCATGGTTGTGTTTTCCCTCATAGGTTGTGATCACTGCCCTTAGGTCTTGTGAGGCTCTCTCTACGTGCTTCCTCACTGGACATCCTGGGAATGTGCACTTGTAGTAACTCCTATATATATACCAGTCACAGATTAAACACAATTTAAGTTGTCAGAAAAGACAATATATTGGAATTATGGTTTTAAATAGTATTCCCCAATCGCAATTGTCATAGTAATATCAAGATATTTTTCCTTACCGTAATGTAATTCAATCACAATTACAACCGTATCAGTCAAATTTTGTTACAATTACTCGTAATATAAAAATTTTCTGACTAATCGTAACGCAATCGTAATTGCGATCACGATTTATTAATTTTAATGGAAATAGACAGCACATGGTACAAAAGGTTAATTTGATTCCCACATGCACACGTGAGTGAAACGATGGTTGCAAAAATTTGACCAAAGAAAAGAGTTTAAGACAATGCAAAAGCAAGAGAGTTACAGGTGCATGCATGCTTTAGAATATATTCCAAGAAACAGCCACTATTGCTAACGTACCTAATACGGTATGTAGTTAGATATTTTGATGGCACTTATCATGCATATATGATGAGTCTGTGTATGCCACATTTGAATGGTCAAGGAGTGTAATGATTGTATATTACTACTAGTATTAGAATTGAGAACTCTATGATGTGATTCTTAATACCATTCTTAATAAAAGGTTAAAGTAGAACAACTTTATAAAAGTTGGATGCATAATTAATTTTATCAATTAAAGAAAGAGATTAAAAAGTGCTTTCTTTTACCTTGGATTTGGATTTCCCTTGACCACTTTCTGTCCATATTTCCTCCACCTGTATCCATCATCTAGAATATCGATGTCACTGGTTGTCTGAACCACAACTCTGGGTTCTCTCACTGTTCTACTTCCTACAGCTGATATACCCTCATTTTCACCTTCTATTCTCCTGCAATAATATTGATAAAAAATATTAATTCAATTACACTTTATTGGAGGGACTATAACATTAAGGAAATGAATCGCATTAAAAAATATCCGTCTCTATTTAAATGTCATATAATTTTAAAGAAACATTATCTCTTTTTATAAGATTTCATTTCAATTGTCTTTGTATTAATTTTTTTATTAAAATTATTTAAATTAACCAATTTTTTTAATATGTTAAAATTAGTCATCAACATAGAAAGGGATGTAATAAATAAAGCTCACCATCTTTTGGCATCAGGTTCATCATTATCAAACTCATCTCCTCCTGATTTAGTATGATCAAAATCATCATCATCCATTGAAATTGATGAATTTTCAGGAGTGGCAACCGAATCCATTTGATGATGTGGTAGTTCATTGCTGCCATGATTTGAATGAGGAATTGCAAGTGATGATGAGGCAGACAATGAGTTCCTCTTGGCAGCTTGAGGCTTGGGATGGTTATGAGTGCCTTTGTAAACTATCTCGGTAATTTGTCCATCTAAGGATTTCTCAACTTTTTTCTTTGTTGGACAATTGGGGTATGTGCACTTGTAGTAGCTTCTTGGATTTTCACTTCCTTTCACTTGCTTTTGCCCATATTTCCTCCAATTGTACCCATCATCTGATCTTCTGCTCAAGGTCTGAACTTGTTGTGGTTGGTAGTTTTTATGATCTGATTGAAAACCATTCCTGTGGTTATTATTCTCAGGGGTCAAACTCTGCATGGCAGAAGTGGTTTCAGTTTTCACCATGCTCATACTTATTCTTGAAGCAAAACCATCCTGTTTAGCAGTTTCTGGAAAACTCCATCCCTGTTGATCAACAAAAAAGAGGTCAAAACATCGCAGAGAATTGAACTTATTCTGCAAATTAAGCATAGAATTTGCATATTAGTGAAGTTTTTTTTATCAGCCAATGTTAATTATTAGTTTTTTGTTAGAATGTTAGTCACGCACGGTTTGAACTATGCCGGTTGAAGATTGAAATCCAGTTGAAGATGGAAGAGGAGGGTGTGTTTGTGTTGGGAAGGAGAAACTAGAGAAGCTTTTGTCTTCTTCTTTGATATGCTGCTGGCTTTCCCCATAACTGCTCTTCCAATTGAAGCCTTGACCACCAAATGATCCAGCTGTTGGAGATGGCAGAACCTGAATTCACAAAAAAAAAAAAAAGGAACACACCACCATACCCATTATTCCAATAACAACACAAAGTTATATCATGCATATGCAATATTCACAAAACACAAGCCACACAATGTAACAAAAAAAAGAGTAAACCGGCCTCCAAAATAAAAAACCATGTTTAGGGTAGATCATCACTTGTGTAACACTCAACACCTTAACCAAACCAATGAAGATTTAAACAAGATGAAATATATATAGCCTATTTGGTTCCATATTTCATGTGATTTTCCACGTTTATTAAGAAGTTAATAGTTACTATGTTTACTAAGAAGAAACTAATAGTTATAACTTTTACATTATATTCATTCGAAACGTGATTTTTTACTTCTCAACAGGTTTCTAAACACGCGAATAATCAGGTAGTCAACCAAAGTCTCAAGAAGAAAACAGTTTTAGCATTTTTTTTCCATTATATTAATTCTAATACACTTTTTGTTCAAGGATGTATTGTGCAATGAACCAAAAGCAAATAAAAATAAAAATAAAAGAGATCCAAGTAGGTTGACTTACGTTGGAAGAGTTAAGGAGAACGGGGGAGTCAAGAAGTTCAGCGAGGCTTAACCCATGAGGGATGTTAAAGTAAGAAGAAGGAGAAAATATTGGTGTTTGAGGATGATTATGGCTAAGAGGGAGAGAAGGAGGGGGTGTGGACTTGAATTTTGGCACACCGCCTGAAGAACCTGTTTGATCCGACGAGTAGGACTCATGATGAGGTCTTTCGAAGCCTCCGAGATTGTGGTGATTGGAGGTGGGAGAAGAAAGAAGGTCAGAGAAAGAAGTGGTCATGAATATGGAAATTGATGAGATAGGTGAAAATTTTCAGAGTTGTGTAAGGTAAGTTAAGAGATGAAGAAGAAGAGGCTTTTAGATAAAAGAGAGATGAAATATAGGAAGCGTTTGGCTTAATAGTTAATACTAACATGAAAGTGAATAGAAAGAGAGAGGAAGAAAAATTGTTACGTGTTGAATGACAAAAGGATGAGAATTGAGAAGAGACTTCTCGGAAGCTAGCTATCCCAAAGTGTGTGTATTTTAATTTTAATTTTCATTACTACTATTTAAATTAAGAAGAAGAAAAATAGTATAAAGTTTTTATATGGGTCAAAGTTGTGTGGTTTGACCGGTTGGCGGCTTATGAGTCATGAAGAGATATTTTCTTTTGTTTTCTGTGTTGTATTTATTGGCATTGAATTTTCAATTCACTGTTGAGGATATTTTTATTTTGTCTGTTGTGTACCTGGCATTATGCCCAGTTGCTCATAGCCACAGTTTAATATTTTTTCTTGCCAATGGCAATATATATAGCCCTAGTTGCATCGTCCAAGACTTTTGGTAATTGGTGATATATATGGTGGTGACGTTGATTTGCTAGATTATGTTTTCTACAATCTATTGATGGCATTAGCTTACTTTTACATTGATTTTTTAATTTTATTATTATTTTCTTTTTTATGTTTCTTTTTGTTTGTCATTTATGTTATATCACATAAATTAAAAAGTAATATTAATATTCTATTTTTATTAAAATCTATACCTATCTTTTAGTATGAGACATTTCATACACTATTATTTTTTTATTTTTTTTCAAAACATAGTAATTAATAATATTTTTAAATATTCAAATAAAAGATAATAAAAAATTCTTTAAAATTACTAAATAAAAGCAAACAAAAATAGTAAGTAGAACCTGACAAATTGTGTCACCACTCTTGTAGGTTAAACTAAGAAACTGAGATGACCCAAATTCTAGTAATAGTGTAGTAGTCTTTAAGTATGGCTTCTGTAAGGTTAAAAAATATTTTAAGGATAAAATGAAAGTTCATGTTGTTCATTATGCTACAAATTAATTAAGTTCATGTTGGATTCTTAGGCGCAAAATGTAATAGAATGTGAACCTGATTCTTTATGTATAATTGTTTGCTTTTATATAATTTTTTAAATTATTTTAAAGTTTAAAACAAATTTAATTTCTCTAATCTGTTGATCCAATCTAAATCAATTCATTTACTAACGAATTAATTTGAGTTGGATTGAGTTCGAGAAAAAAATATATACAAATTCGATTCATTCCCATTTCTAAAATTTTGTTTGACTTGAGTCATCAATTTGGCCAAAATAAAAATCCCTAGTGTTAAAGTTGACACTTCTTACCACATTTAAATTGACATCTCTAGGACCATGTTTGGTAAAACTAACTTAAAAGCTAGTTGGAAATTAAAAAACTAGTCCTGATAGATACAAGTTATTGGTAGCTAGAAACTGAAAAAATTAACCTGTTAAATCATAAGTATTTAATAAAATTAGATGTTGAAATAACTAAAATGATTTATTTTAAAAAGGTAATAAGGAAAATGAATAAATATATTAAGGATAAAAGTGAAAAAATATAAAAAGTTAGCGGATAACATTTTAAAAAATGTTATTTCAACTAGAGTCTCAAAAATCACTAGAAGTTACTAAAAAAAAATTATTTACTGAACAATCAAATAATTTTTTTTAATTAAAAAAATAAATACTAATTGAAATATCTTCTCAAATATAATCTAATTTAAGATATCTTTGTTAATTCATAGTTAAATTTCTTTCTTGATGGATTATTACTCTACTAACACTAAAGCACAATAAAAGGACGATGTTACTCTTTTAAACTTGGACCTTTTTCAAATAAACACCCTAAATTTTAGTTTTATTTTAATTAATCTTTAAAATTGATTCAATTTATAAATAAACACCTTAAATTTTAAGTTTGTTCTAATTGATCCTTCTATTTTATCTCTAGTTGCACATGATTAAGTCTCCCATTAACCCTTTGTCCAAAAAGATGACACTTGTGACGTGTATAACAAGGGTGCATCGATGTGTAAGAAAAATGTGTTCAAAAAACACACATTACGGAATAAAAATATCTATTTTGTATTCAAATTATATTATAAACGGATGACATATTAAAAAGTGTACATGTTGATGAGCTCTTGAAGCATATATAAAATTCTTCAATAGTGTGAAGACTCTACGTGTATCCACACCGAGACTGACCTCTATTCGTCAACAACTTTGACAAGTGAAAAAATAAAAATAGAGAAGTGATATTGGGATGATTTCAATGTGCAGCCTAAGGCTCTATTTATAGCACGCTAAGGATATCAAATTTCTGATCAAATCAAAATCATTATTGATAATATCCTTTTTTAAGCTATATTATTTCTTGTTACCTTTTATTGCTAACCATTTAGCAATTAAAATTGAAATAATAATTGACCAAGTCAAACTTGTATCTAGCCGCCTTTTCAACCCAAATTCCAAATACAAAATCATACATGTTTGTTTCTCTTCTTTCACCAAATCTTTCATATTATTTATATTTTTAGTGCTAGCAAAAATATAATAATATTTCGCCTTTTTGAAATCAATTAATCATTTGATCATATTAAATTCTCTAATTTAATTAATCATCAAATATTAAAATAATTTCTTTAACAGAGATTAGCACACTCGTTTGTGTGTGACCCCGTAGGTTCAATACTAAGCAGGTAATATATTAATCAAATTAATATACTAATCAAGGTAGGCGTCTAGCAACACTCCTTAACGTCCAGATAGCATGAAATATCATTTTACTTTCAAGAACCATTAGAAGAGTAGTGTAATAATTTCTTCCATCTTTACAGCTCTGGATTAACTTTAGAGTATGGTATTACTGTCAAACCATTTTGAGTTAACTCATAATAACTTAAGAAACTCATTTCTTCTTTCATTTAATTTTCCTGGCCAGGATATAATTTTATTCATAGAGCTCAAACTCATTACCAAGAGTTGATGGATTCCTTCTTGATTAATCATTAATTCTACAGGTATTTAATCATATCCAATATCCATTCAACAAGTGCTCTAAAGCATTAGGTGTCCGAAATCAAAATACAACAAATAACCTGTTAATTACTATGACAATATCAGGTCAAAGAAAACTATTATACCTCTTCTTGAGAATTTTCTATTGACCGTTTATGGTAAATTTTAACCATTAGAAAATTTCAACTGAGTCAGTTCAATGATTACATCAACATGTGGCTCATCTATATATGCAAATTAATAAATGAGATCTATTAATACTTATCCAATAAATACTATCATATATATATTAATCTATCTGGATTATTGATATCCTATTTACAATAATCTCATGATCAAGAACGGTTTAGATTAAAATTAGAATAAACTTGTTTCTCATTATCATAATCTCTATTATAATAACAAGTCTTTAATTTTAATCAAGGACATTATCAAATGGACCATTTAATCAAATAGTGAAATATGACAATGAAAATAGAATAATACTTTATTATTAAAATTAGAATTAATTACATGATGATTTGGATCGTGGACATACAAATTTATTCCCAACAATCTCCCACTTGCCTAGGGCCAATCATTTATGAACTTCATTCTTAATTTCCATTTGTGTTTGTCAAACTCTTTTATGCCAAGCGCCTTTGTGAAGGGATCTATTGCATTCTCCTTTCCATCTACCTTTTCAATCTTAACGTCACCACGTTCTATTATCTCTCTAATCAAGTGATACCTTCACAAAATATGTTTGGACTTCTGGTGTTATCTTGGTTCCTTTGCTTGAGCAATAGCCCTATTATTATCGCACAATAATGGGACTGACTCTTCTATTGAAGGAACCACACCTAGTTCAAATATGAACTTTTTCATCCAAACAGCTTCTTGAACGACCTCACTTGCCGCTATATATTCTGCTTTAGTAGTTGAATCTGCTACCGTAGCTTACTTGGAACTTTTCCAACTTACTGCACCACCATTTAAAGTGAAAATATATCCTGAAATGGATTTGCTATCATCTTTGTCTTATGCAAAGCTTGCATCAGTATAACCCTTCAGTTTCAATTCAGAGTCTCCATAAATGAGGAATTGGTCTTTAATTCTTCTTAAGTACTTAAGTATGGTCTTAACCACTTTCCAATGTTCCTCACCAGGGTTTGCTTGATATTGACTAGTTACACCTAGTGCATTAGCGACATCAGGACATGTACAAGTCATGGTGTACATGATAGCTCCCACTGCACTAGCATATGGTACTCTACTCATGCGTTCTCTTTCTTCAGGAGTTGTTGGAAAATTTTCTCTACTAAGAGTAATTCCAACACGTACAGGCAAATAGCCTCATTTGGAATTATCCATGTTATATCTCTTTAAGATAGTATCAATGTACATAGATTGGGAGAGTCCAAGCAACCTTTTAGATCTATCTCTATAAATCTTTATACCTAGAATATAGACTGCTTCTCCCAAATCCTTCATGGAGAATGGTTCTGATAGCCAAATCTTTGTGCCTTGCAATGTTGGTATGTCATTTCCAATTAGTAATATGTCATCTACATATAACATTAAGAAAATAATTGCACTCCCACTGACCTTTTTGTAAACACATGGCTCTTCCTCACATTTAACAAACTCGAACTTTTCAATTGTCTTATTAAAATGAATGTTCCAACTTCTAGAAGCTTGTTTCAATCCATATATAGATCGTTGCAACTTGCAAACTTCATTACAACTAGCCAATGATGTGAATCCTTCAGGTTGTGTCGTGTATACTTCCTCTTTCAACTCACCATTAAGGAAAGTTGTTTTCACATCCATTTTCCATATCTCATAATCATAGTACGCTACTATGGCACGTAGAATCTGAATTGATTTGAGCATTGTCACAAGAGAAAATGTTTCGTCATAATCTATTCCTTCATGTTGATGATATCCTTTAGTAACAAGGCGAGCTTTATAGGTCTCGATCTTTCCATCTGCTCCAATCTTTTTCTTGTAAACCCATTTACAACCAATTGGTTTTATATCCTTTGAAGCTTTAACTAAAGTCCATACTTTGTTGATCTTCATTGATTCTATTTCAGATTCCATGGCTTTTTGCCATTTGTTGCAATCCGAGCTTCTCATGGCCTCTTCATAGCTCTTAGGGTCATCATCATTATGATAAACCTCATTTGACATGTCATCTTGCACCATTAAGTTTAATTTATCAGGTGCACGATGCATTCAAGTAGATCTTCTAAGAGGTTCTTATGTTGGGTTCAAAGGTTGTTGCAATTGTTCTAAGATTGGTTCATTAACTTCTTCTTGAACAACAACTTGTTCTTGAACAATAGCTGGTTCTTGAGCCATAATCGTTTGAGTTGAAGAGCTTTGTCCTAATTTCAAAACATCAAAGAAATGTCTCTCAGTTTCCATCTCATGTTCTTGAGTTATGTTATCATTAGTGACTTGAGTCTCATCAAGCTCAATTTCTTTACCATGGTTTCCTTCTACAAGAAACTCTCTTTCCAAAAAAGGTTGCTCCTTTTGCCACAAACACTTTATGGTTAGAAGGTTGGTAGAAATAATATCTCATTTTTTCTTTGGGATAACCAATGAATCTACACTTATCAGACCTTGCCTCAAGTTTATCGGTTTGCAATCTTTTAACATAAGCAAGGAAACCCCAGACCTTGATGTGTTTAAGACTTGATTTCTTTCCTTTCCATATCTCATATGGAGTTGTAGAGACTTCTTTTGTAGGAACTTTATTTAGCAAGTAGGCTGCTGCTTCTAAAGCATATCCCCATAAGTTTAATGGAAGATCGGTGAACCCCATCATGGATCTAACCATATCTAATAAGGTTCGATTTCTTCTTTCAGATACACCATTGTGTTGTGGTGTTCCCGGAGGTGTCCACTGAGATAGAATCTCATTCTCCTTTAAATAGTCAATAAAGTTATCACTAAGATATTCTCCTCCTCTATCAGATCTAAGCATTTTGATACTCTTACCAGTTAACTTTTCAACTTCACTACGAAATCTTTTAAACATTTCAAATGATTCAGATTTATGTTTCATAAGATACAAAAATTCATATCTAGACATATCGTCATTGAAGGTGATAAAATAAGAATATCCTCTTTTGGCTTGAATCTTCATAGGCCCACAAACATCAGTATGAATTAGTCCCAATAACTCAAAAGCTCTTTCTCCACTTCCAAAAAATGGAGATTTAGTCATTTTTCCTTTGAGACAAGATTCACAAGTTTCATATGATTCATAATCATAATTATCAAGGTAACCTTCCTTGTGCAACTTGTTAATTCTTTTCTCGCCAATGTGACCTAGCCTACAATACCAAAGATATGTTTTATTTACTTGATTATCTCTTTTTTCTTTTGAAACTAGAAGAAACATGCATAATTGAGTTATGATTCACATCGAGTAAGACATAAATGCCGCGTTGGAGATAACCATTCACATATAAATCATCATCATGATAAATTGAGCAAATGTTATTATTAAAGATAATGTGAAAACCTCGCATGTCCAACATGGAAATTGAAATAATGTTTGAAACAAATTTCGGAACATAATAACAATATTCCAATACTAGTACTTTGCCAATAGGCATTATTAAAGAAATTGATCCTGAAGCTAAGGCGACAAAATTTGCTCCATTCCCTACTTGTAGATTTATTTCTCCTTTCTTCAACCATCTAGTTATTTGTAGTCCCTACAACGTATTGCAAATATTAAAACTACTGCCTGTATCTAATACCCACATTGAAGAATCAATGACAGTTAAAGAAATCATGAAAACATTTTTCATTAATGTCTTACCTTGTTTCTAGTTTTTCAAAGAATCAAGATACTTCTTGCAAGATGCTTCCTTTTTGGTACTTTGCCTTTCTTCTTGGAGCTCTTGTCAACTACCATGATAGTTCATTTCTTCTTCTCAGAAGCAATTTGATTCTCATAATCAATTAGCAGATTAAGCATCTCATGCAAGTCACAACTTATCTTATTCATGTTGAAATTCACAATAAATTATGAAAATGAATCAGAAAGTGATTGCAGAATCAAATCTTGAGAAAGCTCTTTCCCAAGAGTGCACCCCAACTTCTCAAGTTGTTCTATAAGATCAATCATCTTAAGAACATGGGGTCCAACCTTTTCATTTGCAGCAAGTAAGGATCTAAACAGGGCCTTAGATGACTGAAATCTAGCCATTCTACTTTGACCACCATACATCTTGTTAAGATGTTCGACGATCTCATATGGGTCCATGTCTTGATGTTGCCTCTGGAGTTCTGAACTCATTGATGCCAAGATAACGCACTTAGTAGTGAGGCACTCATCTAGGTACTTTTGAAAAACCTTGGTTGCTTTAGCATCACTCAGATCAGGTGCTTCCATGGGAGGCTTATCAATAGTGCCAATAAGCTTCTCATGCATGAGAACAATTCTCAAGTTGCAGTACCAATCATCATAATTGGCTTTGACTAGTTTTCCAGATTCAAGAATACCACGAAGCGATAGAGAAGACATACTGTTGATTAAGCATACAACAAAATATAGTTATGTCAGAGCATAATTTTTTAAACCTTTTAAAAAATATAAAAATATTAATGATATTTCCACTAATTACAATAATAATATAGTAATGTAAGAAATACTTATTTCTTTTAAGTGGATCACATAAAGCCTCTTAAAAATTGTGAGCAAGCCACTTGGTTATCAATTCATTTCTCATACACATTCTAAGACAATGTATTATATACATTTTCAAATCAAAATAAGAAATATCATATCACATAAGTTCCTAGTTGTCAGGCCAATCCTATTGATATCAATAAATTAATTTTAATACTTCCCTAGGTTGTCTAGGCGCTCAGTATAATTAATTTCAAAAACATGCATCTTATGCGAGAAAAAAAAATATTAATTATAAGTCTCCTGTTCGTCAGGTCGTTCCTTATTATTAATAAAAAAAATTACATCACATGTCTCAATTTGTCTTTTTTGTATAAGTCCCCTAGTAATTAGGTCGTTCCTTATGATTAAACAATTTAATATGTAAGATAAATCAGATGACAAACCTATTTATCTTTTAGATATATAACAATTATATAATTTACACACATAGCATAAAAAAATTTCTCTCAAATAATTGAACGAGATACAATGCTTGAAGCGCATACCTCTTTGATATCACATATCCTGATGCAGCATCTTTCCATTGAATTATTATCCAGCAATTTGAAAATAAAAGAATTAATAACAAATTGCTCAAAATTGAAGGAAAGGTTTAATCTTTTAAAAGGAATCCAAATAAAATAAAAAATATTTATTCTCCTTTATATAAAAATACCAACGTATATGATATGGAACATCTCCAACAAATCAAACACCGTATTAACAACTAATTGCAAACATTTCACTGATTCAAAACAACATCCACGTAACAAGATTACAAATTGCACAAAAAAAATTAATTTGATTTGACAATGTAATCATGCGATCATAACAAGCAGCATTATGTGTAAGTAAATAAAAATTGAAACTTTTTCAAATTTTTGTTAAATATAATTTCAATACAAAAGACCCATGACTCTAATACCAATTGTAGGAAAAAAAGTGTTCAAAAAACACACATTGTGGAATAAAAGGACCTATTTTGTATTTAAATTATATTATAAACAAATGACATATTAAAAAGTATATCTGTCAATGAGTTCTTGAAGCATAAAATTCTTCTGTGAATACTCTACGTGTATTCACACCGAGACTGACCTCTATTCATCAACAACTTTGAACAAGTGGAAAAATAAGAATAGAGAAGTGATATTGGGATAATTTCAACGTGCAGCCTAAGGCTCTATGTAACCAAATTTTTTATCGAATCAAAATCATTATTAATAGTATCTTTTTTTAAGCTATATTATTTCTTATTATCTTTTATTGCTAACCATTTAGCAATTAAAATTGAAATAATAATTGACCAAGTTAAACTTGTATCTAGCCGCCTTTTCAACCCAAATTCCAAATACAAAATCATACATGTTTGTTTCTATTCTTTCACCAAATCTTTGATATTATTTATATTTTCAATGCTAATAAAAATATAATAATATTCCATCTTTTTGAAATCAATTAATCATTTGATCTTATTAAATTCTCTAATTTAATTAATCATCAAATATTAAAATAATTTCTTTAACAGAGATTAGCACACTCGTTTGTGTGTGACCCTGTAAGTTCAATACTAAGCCGATAATATATTAATCAAATTAATATACTAATCAAGGTAGGCGTCTAACAACACTCCTTAACATCCAGATAACATGAAATATCATTTTACTTTCAAAAACTATTAGAATAGTAGTGTAATAATTTCTTCCATCCTTACAGCTCTGAGTTAACTCTAGAGTATGGTATTATTGTCAAATCCTTTTGAGTAAACTCATAATAACTTAAGAAACTCATAAAGCTCAAACTCATTACCAAGAGTTGATGGATTCCTTCTTGATTAATCATTAATTCTATATGTATTTAATTATATCTAATATCCATTCAACAAATGCTCTAAAACATTAGGTGTCCGGAACCAAAATACAACAAATAACCTGTTAATTAGTATGACAATCTCAGGACAAAGAAAACTATTATACCTCTTATTGAGAATTTTCTATTGACAGTTTATGAAAAATTTTAACCATTAGAAAATTTGAATTGAGTAAGTTCAATGATCACATCAACATGTGACTCATCTATATATGCAAATTAATAAATGAGATCTATTAATATTTATCCAATAAATACTATCACATATATTAATCTATCCAGATTACTGATATCCTATTTACAATAATCCTATGAATCATGATCAAGAATAGTTTAGATTAAAATTAGAATAAATTTGTTTCTCATTATCATAATCTCTATTATAATAACAAGTCTTTAATTTTAATCAAAGACATTATTAAATGGACCATTTAATCAAATAGTGAAATATGATAATGAAAATAAAATAATACTTTATTATTAAAATTAAAATTAATTATATGATGATTTAAATCGTGTGCATACAAATTTATTGTCAACATAATATTATCGAAGTCGTGCATTATTCATATTATTCATAGACAGAAACCGTACTTCAATTCTTTTTGCCCATCCAAAGTTCCAACTTTTGCTTTGTGAAACTTTAGTCAATCGACAATTATCTGCATCCAAAAATAATAATAAAAAAATATTATTTATGAATTAAATTAAAATGTATTAATAGTGTTAAAGTTTCTTACATTGATTATATAATTTATTAAGTTTTATAATAATTATTTTAAAAATTATATTTGTGATAATTTTTATTGATTAATAATATAAAAATGTGTATACTAATAATATTAAAAAATTAAACATGTTATTTACATACATAATAAATTTATATACTTGTATAATACTTTTTGTTTTAATTCATTTCATTAATATTTAATTCACACGCTGTATTTTTTTCTACATATTTTATACAAAATAGAAATACAATTTCTCATTAAAAATGCAAAAATCATGCAATGTATATTTTCGATCTGGTATCATATAATACATTATATATGTAATTAAAATAGTAATTTAGACGACAAGAAAAAGCAGGATATCTTTTAAATTTCCAATTGTAAACATAATATTCTATTGGTGAATTATTTGGCACAACCTTGTCTTAGGGGTTGTAGTGCCCTCTCTTAGTATGTCCAATGAGAAGTAGTCACGTGTGGTCGTTGTCCACATCAGAAAGGAGTGTCATTTCCAGCCATGGGGTAGATTTGTAATTTTCATATGTTTTTCTTATTTTCTTTGAATTTTGTAACAAAATATTTCTGATGGAATGGAAACATCGTTGTTTTAATTATTATTTATTTTTAAATGTTAAGTTAGCCTTTGTGTGACCCCTTTTCATGTGCCCCCATTTCCGACAATCCCTTTTCTTGTGACCCCATTTTCGGCGATGAGTGTTGTTATTAAAGGAGAGTGAACCAGGAACCCTATGTCTTCCATGTGCGAGTGTTTGCCAGTGAAGGAGAGGGAACCCATTGTGTTTGATTTTTTGCAGTTCTCGAGTTGCTTAAGTTGAGTATTTGCCTGTTTCGTCATGGGTTTAGCCCAATGATGGAGACTGAACCCTAAGTCTCCTATTTTTCACAGTTTTGTAGTTGATAATTAAGAAAGTCGTGGAGGCTTTTGCACCTCATTTCTGCCTTTGGTGTTGGTCATCGAAGGAGAGGGAACCGTAAAGATCCGATTTTGGTAGTGCGATCTTTTGGCAAAGTAACGAAAAAGACAGTGTTTTCAACCACTTCTACATCGTGGCTATGCCCATCATAATAATCATAGTTTATGTGCATAACTCGTTGGCTCTTGGGGCACTTAATTGAAAATTGTTTCCTTATGTTCTGGTAAAAGGTACCCCCCATGCAACATTAAGGATTTGTGAGCCTTTTCAGATTCCAAAATACGGAATGTTCCTCTCGAAGCACAGCTTGGTGAGGCTGAACTCAATGGAGTCTTTCTCTTTGTCAATGTCCGTGAGAAAGCAATTTGAGTTGACTCCATTTTTGGCGAGGCTTAACTCACTACTACATTTTCTGACTAATGCTACACGTTTTCTATTACAAAAAAAAAAAAAAAAAAACTATTGTATTTTTCTTAGAGAACGATTTTTAAACTGTGGTAAACTAAGGCATTGCCTTAGCCTTTGGGAACCCTTTTTCAACAAGGACAACACTGTCGAAAAAATTGTAGTCTTTGGTATGATAAAGATAACAATTTTTTTAAGTGACATGCAACAACAATTTTACACCATTGCAATGAAAGGCAATAGCAAAAACCGTTACAGTAAGACCCAAACTCCTTCCATTTTGATCTGCAACAGGGGTCCTATGGTTCCCACCGATAGCTTTCCAGCCTTACTTTGTTCTACTTCTAAGCAAGAGGTTTGAAACGTTATTTCTGTGATGGATAACAATAAAGCTCCTGGGCCAAATGGTTTCAATGTTTTATTCTTCAAGAAGGCTTGGAATATCATTGGTGATGATATCTTTGCAGCGATTAATGAATTCTTTACAATTGGAAAAATTTTAAAGCAGCTTAACCATGCTATTATTGCGCTTATTCCTAAGCATGATCAGGCCTCCCAGGTTAACCATTTTAGACCCATATCTTGTTGTAATTTATTATACAAGATTGTATCTAAAATTTTGGCCAACCGCATAGCCCCAGTGCTTGAGACTATTATTGGGGAAACTCAAACTACTTTCATTAAGAACAGAAAGATGATGGACAACATCTTCCTAGTTCAAGAGATTTTGCGCAAATATGCTCGGAAAAGATCCTCTCCGAGATGCCTCCTAAAAATTGACTTGCATAAAGCTTATGATTCCATTTCTTGGGAATTCTTGGATTGGATGCTTAAGTCCATTGGCTTCCCAGCCTAGTTTTCTACTTGGATCATGGAATGTGTTTCTTCCACTTCCTTTAGTGTGGCAGTCAATGGATTCATTTATGGTCACTTCAAAGGGCAGCGGGGTCTTAGACAAGGGGATCCTCTCTCCCCTTATCTGTTTGTGCTCTGTTTGGAGTACTTTTCCAGAGATATGAGCAGCCTCAAGGATGATGCCAATTTTAAATTTCATCCCTATTGTGCAAGTATTCAGCTATCTCATTTGGCTTTTGCAGATGATATTATGCTTCTATCTAGAGGAGATATCCCTTCTGTGTCAACTATGTTTGCCAAGCTTCAGCACTTCTGTAGGGTTTCAGGGCTTTCCATCAGCTCTGATAAATCTGCCATATACTCAGCCGGTATTAGGCCTCATGAGCTTTCTCATATTCAGCAGCTTACAGGATTTAGCTTGGATGACTTCCCTTTTAGATACTTGGGTTTTCCCCTTTTATCATCTAGATTAAATGTATGTCATTATGCTCCCTTGCTTTCCAAGATTACTGGCCTGATTCAGGGATGGAGCAAGAAGTCTTTATCTTATGCAGGTAAGTTAGAGTTGATCAGAGCAGTTATTCAAGGAATTGTGAATTTCTGGATGGGGATTTTTCCTTTGCTGCAATCTGTTCTGGACCGGATCAACGCTTCATGCCATAATTTTCTGTGGGGCAAAGCGGATATTGGCAAAAACAAGCCCTTGGTTGCTTGGTCAGTAGTTTGTTCTCCGAAAAAAGAAGGGGGTTTAGGCCTTTTTAATCTCAAGGACTGGAACCTTGCGCTTCTTTCCCGTATCCTGTGGGACTTTCATTGTAAGAAAGATTCTCTATGGGTTCGGTGGGTTCACCATTACTATTTCAGAGGGAGCGATGTGTGAAATTACAATACTTCTTCATCAAATTCAGTTTTGATAAAGAAAATCATTCAAATAAGGGACTTTATTATCTCCAAAGAGCTAAGTACGGAAGAGGCCAAAAAGAGGATTCAATCTTGGAGCACCAATGAACAATTGCTTGTTGGCAAAGTCTATGAATACATTAGAGGTGTCAAGCCTACTGTTAGTTGGTGTTCTGTTATATGGAATCCAGCAATCCCCCCTAAGATGTCTTTCATTTTGTAGCTTGCTAAAAGGAACCGGCTGCTTACTCTTGACAAAGTTGCTTTTTTGAACAAGGGTTCCCTTTGCCCTTTATGCTCAAATGAGGCTGAGTCAAATGCTCATTTATTCTTTTCTTGCAGGAAATCTCTCCAAGTTTGGGCTCACATTCGTGATTTGGCTCCTTTCCGCAGGCGTTTCACTTCTTTACAGCGCATTACTGACTCTTTAATTAGGGGCAGATCCACATCAGGTGTTCAAGGAAAATTACGTTGTCTGGCTATAGCAATTACAGTTTACTGCATCTGGCTGTCTAGGAACAAGCTGATTTTTGAAGATTATCAATTTTCTGTAATAGAGGTTATTAGTAAGATTAAGTTTCTTATGTATAGACAAGTGCACCTGTTGCATTTGTTTTAGCATCTTGATATAGGTCTTCTTGTATTAGGGAGGCTTTTGATTTTCTTTAACTGCGGGGTATGCCCCGTTTATTATTGTATCATTTTGGGTTTAATATAATTTACATTTTTCCCAAAAAAAAAACCGTTGCAGCAAAAGGCAACCATAAAAAATTGTAGCAATGAATGCCATAAAGAATGATTATTTTAATGTTCTACAACAACAATTTTATAATAACATACTGTCAAACAACACACATATAATTGTTTGTTATTATCAATTATAGATGTAGAAAATATTTTTCTTTTGTTTGGGATTAAACAATATATTTTCCTTTTAAGGCAACAATTTTAATTTTAGATGTATAAAATGATTTTGTAAGATAGTTTGGGAACAATTTTAAGAGAAAAATAATTTAATTAAGTATAAAAATTATCATTTTTGTTTATTAAAAATTATTTTTATTGATGGCAATGAACTAATTATAAAGTTATACTTTTGGATACATGAAGTAAATTAAAGAAAAAAAGATGGTATGTCATCAATCATTAACTTGTTCACTAAAATAAAAATTATAGTCATGATCTATGTATGTACAAGTCATAAATAAAGATGACTACTTGGGTCGATAAGGTACTCAATTGAGGCTCAACTAAACATTAAGATAGGGGTTATGTTTGGCTTTGCATGAATGGGTAATATTAAGGATCAAGGACATTTCGGTGGACAACAGAGGAGCATTCAAATTGGGACATTTCTTTGGTGTGATGGTGGTGAATAGTAGGTACATTTCTTTGCATGAGTTACCAATTGTAGAAGTGTTGCAACTAATAGTGCTATGTGTATATGAATTGTATGTTAATTAAATATGCCTGCTATGTGTATATGAATTGTGTTGTTAATTAAATATGCCTATTATAGTTGCAAGTTTGTATGCTATGTTATATAAGTTTTGTTGTAAGTTTGTGTGCTATGTGTATTTGGCATATTGTATATGAATATTAAAAAAAATGGCGTAATTGTTTGAAAATGGTAATCAGAAAGTGAAGAATATTAAGCCAAGTTTAAGCCTCAAGTTTATGTGGCATACTACTATTTGAATTGAAATGGACAATAGATTAAATATAAAAAATAAAAAATAATAAAGCAGTTGAGCCAGAATATGTCAATATGACATACTGATTGCCTGATAAATTTAAAAGTGCCATTAAAATTGTCTACAATTAAAAGTTACAAATCAGAAGAGTGGATTGTAATAAATACTGAGAAAACCCAAAAGCAGCACCAAGTCAACGTCCCAAAAGCAACAACCAACACCAGAAACATGTCATTTTCACACATGACAAAGTCTTCCCCCTCCAAGCAGCATTTCAATTAAGAAGTAGCTCTCTGTGTTTTTCCTCCAAATGCTTCCGGTTTTCCCCTGCATGGCAAACAACTTCATCTTTCGTCATGTTGTAAGATGTCAAAGGATCTAGTGCAATTTTCATTTTGGTCTAATTGTCAACCTGGCACCGTTAAAATCACAAATTAGGTAAAGTATTTTAATAAGCAGGTAGATGAGCAACACAATTGAACACATAATTTGAGGATTTATAGTGATCGCATAATCATTGGACCAACTAGAATCCATCATCCACTTGGAGATCCACACACCACAGTCATTGCTATCATGTTACAAATGTAAAATAAGAAGTTCAGCTTATTTAAATTTTGATATCGAGGTTACTAAAATGAAACAACTTTTGAAGTGTTTTGCATTGCATTTTACGAGTAAGGAGATTGTTCCCCAATATCATGAGGCACACTAAGCTGATAGTCAGAAAGTTGAGGGTGAATTATAGGATTCTGAGACTAAAAAAAGAACCATGCAACAACAATTCTTCAACAAATACAATCAGTTTATATAATTATTGCAGTGTCAATATTATGGATTCATAATGTTATGGGTAGTGAATTTCCTTAGAGTTCGAGGCCTAAGGATCCTCCAGAAAACAAGATAAGAGAATGAAATTTTATTTCTGCTTGCAAATTCATTACATGGATTGGCTATTTATAGGCTCAATTTGCAAATTATTTGTTCCTTTTGCAGGTTCTAATGGGAGCCAACAATAACAAAATTGCAAAAATATCCTAACAGAGAAAGTATATTCCCGACAGGATCATTTAGGTGCCCAATCCCACACTGCCAGCTTAGCATGTTTGCTCCTATTCTGTGATGAAATCCCTCAAGTGCTGAGGGCGCACGCTCTGCCTCTTGCTTCTCAGGTTAGTGCTTGTCTCTTCTTGGTTTGGCTTGTCTGAAGGCTGCTTCATAACATCCCCCTGCACATTAAGAAGCACCTTGTCCTCAAGGTGATAGGCTTCTTTCAGTTCGGTCCAAGGCTCCCACGATGTGTCCTCAGGTGGCAATCCCTGCCACTGGACTACAACTTGTAATTCAGGGCCTGTGTCAGTTGTGGCCCACTTCGTGTTAAGAATCACAAGGGGTGTAATTAGCGGATCATTGTCCTTTGACTGCGGCGGTAAGTCAACTGCACATGTATCTGTGTCAGAGGAGTGGTGAAATGGCTTAAGGAGCGCACAATGAAAAATTGGGTGTATCTTTGAGTCTGGAGGGAGCTTGAGGCGATATGCAACTAGCCCAATCCTCTGTAAAATCTAAAATAGCCCATAGTATCGTTTGGCTAGCTTAGAAGGTGTACATCCGACGACGGACATTTGCCGGCGAGGTCGCAACTTGACCAGGACCTAGTCACCTTCTTGAAAGTGGACTTCGCGCCTGTTGTTGTTTGCAAACTTCTTCATGGTTTGCTGAGCTTTTAGTAATTTCTTCTTGAAGCTGATGAAGGCTGCGTCACGATGCACCAGAAAATCATCAACAACATCAATGGTGGAAGTGTCGGTGAGATAATGAGGGATGGTGGGGGGCTTCTTCCCAAAAGTAATCTCAAATGGAGTAAGCCCTGTTGCTGAATGAACAGACGTGTTATAAGATCATTTTGCCCAAGTGAGGAATTTTCCCCACGAAGCTGGTTACTGATGCACAAATGATCGAAGATACTGCTCGATGACGCGGTTGAGAACCTTAGTTTGTCCGTCTGATTGGGAGTGGTATGCAGAGGTCATACAAAGCTTTGTGTCGGAAAGTTTGAATAATTCTTGTCAGAAGCGACTCACGAACAATGGGTCGCGGTCCGAAACTAGACTCCTTGGCATCCCATGGAGTTTGCCCACTATCTCCATGAACAATTTGGCCATTGTTACCGCGGTGTAATTGGGTCGGAGCATACCCAAATGGACTCCCTTTGAGAAGCGGTCAACCACCACTAGAATAACGGTGTGACCTTGGAAAGCCAGGAGGCCACCAATGAAATCAAGCGACAAGTCCTCCCATGGTCGTGATGGTACCGACAGAGGACACAATAAGCCTGGACTTTTGCAGTGGTAATATTTAGTTTACTGGCATTGAAGACAAGTGGTCACAAAGTGGCAAACATCATCTCTCATCCCGTGCCACATGAAATTCTGGTTAATGCGAGCCAAGGTCTTGGAAATCCCCATATGTCCTCCTGTCGGCGTAGAGTGGAATTCGGACATGATTAAAGGGATAAAATTACACCCTTGTGGGAGCCAAATATGATTTTGCTGTAGGATGAAGTTCGGGGTAAGCACAAAGGTCGAATGAGTAGAGGAGTTGGTCTCGATAGTTCGTCAGAGTTCCTGATAGGTAGGGTGATTCTACAACTCTGCTTTCAAATCCTGCAAGAAGGTGAAATGAGGAACAATCAATGATAGTAATTGACCTGGGAGGTTTCATGGACTCGCGATAGGGCATCAGCAACGGAGTTAGTTTTGCCGGAACGATACTAAATAGAATAATCAAAGCCCAGAAGGCGAGCCAAATAAATTTGTTGTTCTGGCGTCTGAATCACTTGAGACATGAGCTCCTTTAAGCTTCTATGATCGGTTAAAATGATAAAATGGTGCCCCTACAAATAATGGTGCCATTTCTTTATTGTTGTAGTGCTCGCTGCTAGTTCCCAGACATATGTTGAAGAATGGAGCAGTTTATTGCAGAAGGGTTTACTGAAGAATGCTATAGGGTGGTTTTGTTGGGTGAGGACTGCCCCCATACCCACGCCTGAAGCATCAGTCTCAACAATAAATGTTTGAGAGAAATCCGGCAGCCTCAAAACTGAAGCTCTGTAGATTGTGTCTTTAAGAGTGTCAAAGGCTATTTGTGCCTCCGGCGACCACTGAAATTGGTCCTTGACTAAGAGGCGAGTCAAAGGAGCAACAATGGAAGCATAGCCCTTAATAAAGCAACGATAGAACCCAGAAAATCTGAGGAACCCCCTTAATCCTTGTGTAGAATTCGGAATTGGCCACGCCTGTATTGCCTCGACCTTTGTGGGAACAGGTGCCACTCCATGGGAGATACCATATGTCCGAGATACTCAACTTGTTGTTGGGCAAAAGTGCATTTAGACAACTTAAGGAAGAAGTTTCCTTCGAGCAAAACTGTGAAATCTTTTGCAAGGTGATCTAGATGCTCTGGAAAGGTCTTATTGTAAATCAGTATATTGTCGAAGAAGACGATAATGAACTTGCATAGATAAGGGCCAAAAATGCAGTTCATAGTAGCTTGGAATGATGACGGGGCATTGCATAAGCCGAATGGCATCACACAGAATTCATAGTGACCGTGATGCATGCAGAATGCATTTTTTCCAATGTCTTCCTCCTTCATGTGAATTTGATGATACCCCTGCAAAAGATCAAGCGTAGAAAACCAACATGCACCACCTAGTTCATCAAGTAATTCATCAATAGTTGGGATTGGGAATTGATCCTTGACTGTGATGGTGTTTAAAGCTCTGTAGTCAACACAGAAACGCCAGGGGCCGTCGCGTTTCTTAACCAAGAGAACAGGGGATGAAAAGAGGCTCGTGCTTGGTCGTATGATCCCATTCTAAAGCATTGCCTTGACCTGAGCTTCAATTTCTTGTTTCTGAAAATAAGGAGAGCGATAGGGACAAACATTAATTGGCTCTGAGTTAGGTAGGAGGTGGATAGCATGGTTGGTGGGTCATGAGGGAGGAAGGGATGTTGGTGTTTGGAAAAGGGTGGAGAATTGGGTCAGAAAGGTGGCTATTTCTAGGTATTGGGAAGTTGCTGGTGTGGTGGAGGCAAGGTGAAGGACACGAATATGGAGGAAAACACTAGCACTGTCAGTCTGAGTTATGCGACGAAGCTGGTTGGGGGTAACGGTATGAAGGTCACTATCAGAGTGACCTTTTAATTCAATTATTTTTCCATGATGAAAAAATTTGAAGGTGAGATCATTATAATCTGTGAGATCGGGCCCTAAAGATTTTAGCCATTGAACGCCAAGGACCAAATCGACACCGCAAAGAGGAAGGACGTGAAGATCAACTATGAACGTCTGGTCCTGAATGTGAAGCTCAACACCTGGACAGAGTTGATGACAAGCTAGTTCATTGCCATTGCCGACGACAACCTAGAGAGGGTGTGTAGGTTGGGCCTGGAGTCCAAGTGAACGGACCAATCTCTCTTGCACAAAATTGTGTGTGCTTCCTCCGTCAATGAGGATGAAAACACAATGTTGGGTGACACGGCCCATCAAACGCAGCGTTTCGGGCGCCAAATGACGCACAAGAGCATAGAGGCTTATTTGGGCCTGGGTCGGGTGGGTCTGAAATATTGGGGGTAATATTAGGGTTGGTGCAGGAGGGTTCATCCTCTTCCTCAGCAGCTGCGAAGAGAAGGGAGAAGCGAGAGGAGCACTTATGCCCTCGTGAAAACCTCTTGTTGCAATTGAAACAAAGTCCTTTTTCTCGACGCATTGTTATCTCCTCTGGGGACAAGCGACGAACATTCAGAGGTGGTGGCTTTGCTGGGGAAGGCAATAAAGGTGGAATAGGTGGCGGCAGTGGTGCTGGTGGTAGGGAAAAGCCAAGGGCGAGTTGGGCGCGGCTACGGAAACCCCTGGAGACACCGCGACATTGATCGGCTAGCTTTTCCTCCTGAAGGCGCGCGAGCCCTACAGCTTGGACCAGGGTCAAAGGGTGAAGCGCCTGAACCTCCCTGCGAATTTCCGAAGCCAACCCCGAGACGAAACATCTGAGAAGAAATGGTGCCGGTAAGCCAATAATACAATTGGCTAGCATCTTAAACTGAGAAAGGTAACTGCTGACTGAACCTTGTTGTGTTAATTTGCACAGGACCTCGTGGAATCCTTATACTGAGAAGGGGAAAATTGCGCTTCCAGAGCATGGAGAAGAGCAGACCAGGAGGAGATTTGGCCATTGCGCGTAAGCCATTGGAACCATGCAAGCGCAGGTCCTTCCATGGTGAAGGAGGCGATGACTAGACGGTCGGGTTCTGGCGTGGCGTGGTAGTCGAAGAATTGACTGATTTTGAAGGTCCACCCAGAAGGGTTAGAGCCGTCAAATCGAGGGACTTCGAGCTTCATGCGAGGTAATGATGGGTGAGGGGAAGATGGTTGAGGGTTGGCTGAGGAAGAAGAGGGGGTGGGTGGATTTTGGTAGTTGGTTTCCAACGCTGTGATGCATTGGAGGAGTTCATCAAAGTTTGTGGTGGTATGAAGCTGATTGGAGGCAAGCTTAGTTGTGGCTTCCTCCATATGTTCCAGGCTTGTCTTTGAGCGAGTGGATTCAGCCATGGTGGAGGCTTAATGAAAGCACCAAGCTGTTATGGGTAGTGAATTTCCTTAGAGTTTGAGGCCTAAGGATCCTCCAGAAAACAAGATAAGAGAAGGAACTTTTATTTCTGCTTGCAAATTCATTACATGGATTAGCTATTTATAGGCTCAATTTGTTAATTATTTGTTCCTTTTGCAGGTTCTAAAGGGAGCCAACAATAACAGAATTGCAAAAATATCCTAACAGAAAAAGTATATTCCCGACAGGATCATTTAGGTGCCCAATCCCACACTGCCAGCTCAGCATGTTTGCTCATATTCTGTGATGAAATCCCTTAAGTGCTGAGGGTGCACGCTCTGCCTCTTGCTTCTCAGGTTAGTGCTTGCCTCTTCCTGGTTTGGCTTGTCTGAAGGCTGCTTCATAACACATAAGGTAGGTTATATATTTCATATTCACTACGACTTACCAACTTTTTGCATTATAGCTTGCATGCATTGTATTTGTGTGGGTCTGGGTTGGAGTCCAACATTATAAGTTTGTGGATCAAGACATCAATAACAAGAAGAAACCAATGGTTGTTATTGTCATTTATGGGAACAAAAATCTGAAATCTATCATCATTGAAATATTGATTAACTGCATGATGATATATATATTACAACCGTGAAGAATGGCTTGAAAATAATAATTTAAGGTGACCTTTTCCAGGTAGTCAAGTTTGCCCATATATATAGCTTGAAAATTCTAGATGATAGTCAAAGGAGTTGTGGCCTAGCTTAAGGCATATTACTAGTTTTTCAAATGGCAGAGATAAGTTGATAGGTAACAATAATAAGTCACATAGCATATGAAATAAGTAAAAAATACAAGGAAAAAAAACATAGTTTTAACATGTATTACCGCAATTGTTGTCGGAAAGAACCAAAATCCAGAAATCCCATTAATAGACCGTTGTTTGACAGTAAGTATACAAGCTACTAAGTTGATCACCTAAGTAAACACACAATTGGTCTAGATTAATAAACGATAAATACTTTTTATTTTTGTGTTGAAATAAGTATTGCATGATAATATTTTGGTAAATAATTTGCAAATGCAGTTATGTAAAAAAAATTGTTGCGAAAAGGTACCTCTTAATCAACCTAACCCTTAGGCTCAAGACTCCTTAATGCTTTCATGTCTGCAAATGTTTTAGCCATGGTCATTACCAAGATTTCCTTCCTGCAACAAGAAAGATAAATTGGTCAAGAAGGATAGGTAGGTTCTTTTTTATGGTATTACGTGTTAGTTACATAAGGTGAGTGGCATATCATACCCACTATCTTTGTCATCCTTGTTCCTACCGAAGATGTAGATAGCTACAAGTGAGTGAACCTCATCCAAAATCATCTTTGGTGGAGACCTAAAAGTCATTGGAAGCCACTACAAAGGCCACATATAGTTTGTTTTAGTTTTGATTACAATTTTCATTGTAAGGATAATTTTTTTTTAAAGCATGCGATAAATTATAAATGTACCATTGGAATGTCTATAGTAGTAGTCATTCCATCATATGTTGCATAGTGAAGAGGCTCTACATTTGAAAATAGTCCAAAATCCTTGCCAACAATAATATGCTCAAACAACTCCTTCTTCAGACTGACCTCATTGACAATAGGCTCACATTTAGTATTGTTAGCTTTCGCCTTCTTTGATGAGGATGCCTTTCTTGTTTTCCTTACTAAGGATTGCTTCGGTGTTGTGCTTTTTTGTTGTTTCATGTGAATTGAAGAAGGAGTCGCATTGTGTGTGTTGTTTTTGACTCTGATTGGAAACAATCGTTGCTAGGTCATGTTTGTAATTTTAGGGATCTTAATAAAATACCAATAATCAGCGGAAACACATTACGTTAGCTTATCAAGAGGGGTTGTGAAAAATACTTGAATCCATGATAAGCAACGAAATTGATGAGTTTGAGGAACTGTTGGTTTTGTGTTCTTCCTCAACCAAATCACCATTTTCCTTTTGGGACCTTAGGTTTCTCGTTAGATGGGGAGAAGATAATACAATTTCTGATTTTGGGGTATTAGGGACCACAACCTTGCTCTAGGTTTTAACCTGTTAGAGTTCTCATTATTCCCTAACGGGCCAAATTGGTTCCCGCTTATCAAGCCCATATTAATTTTTTATGATAGTCCAATAGGCTCACCAAATTATATCACTTTTATTGAGCCCATAAATGTAAATAACTAATATAAATGATAAATATAATATGTAGCACACACTAATTAATTATTTAGGAATTATAAAATTCCTAACAATCTCCCTCTTGAGCTTCATATTAACCTTAATCATTTATATTACAAAATTCTTTAGGCGCGCAACCGTATGTTATTTACTTTTAGACTTTCCTTAAACAATCTGGTCCATCTTATATAGTAACACAGAACCATTGCAGTTTTCCTCACAATCCAACGTGATTGAGCCACAATAATCACCAATGTCACATATACTTGATGACATAGATCAAATATGGATAAGCGGCATGAAAATAACATGCAACGTGATCTCATTCGTGTTCATTTCCAACTAGTCCAAACTTTATTCTTTATAGAGATCAATCCAAACACAATATAAATATTGCAAACAAAACAAGCTCAGAATGAAATGATAACCTTCGACTTTATTTTATAGAAAATAAATCTATACAAATATTTGAAAAACATAAGGCATATATAGAACATAAATGGGACTCCCACTAAACTAAGGTACTATAAGGAGTCACTCCCATATGAGCAGTGTGCTCATGAAAAACTTTAGGTATCAAACCTTTCATAAGTGGGTCAGCTAGCATATCATTATTCCTTAAATGTTCTATGAAAATCTGTCTATTCTGAACTCTTCCTTTAACAACCAAAAACTTGATGTCAATAAAATTTGATTTGGTTGCACTCCTATTGTTGTTGGAGTAAAGAACTGTTGAGTTATTGTCACAATAAATATTTAATGGTCTTTCAATGCCGCCAACCACATGCAAACTAGTGAAAAAATTTCTTAGCCATATCCCATGGTTGGATGCCTCAAAACAAGCAATGAACTCTGTGGCCATGGTAGAAGAAGCTATGAGAGTCTGTTTAGCAGACTTCCAAGAGATAGCTCCTCTAGCCAGCATAAATATGTATCCAGATGTGGAGTGTTTGCTATCTTGACATCCAGCAAAATCAGAGTCTGAGTACTCAATGATCTCCAAATTCTTAGACTTCTGACAAGTGATCATGTATCCTTTTGTTTTCTTTAGGTAACGTATCACACATTTTGCTGCTTTCCAATGCTGCATTTCAGGATTACTCAAATATCTACCCAGAACTCCTACTACAAATGTTATATCAGGATGAGTGCAAACTTGAGCGTACATTAGATTTCCTACTTCTGATGCATAAGGAATCTTTTGCATCTTTATTCTTTCAAGGTCATTATTGGGGCATTGTTTAAGACTAAATTTGTCTCCTTTAGCTATCGGGGTATCTCCTGGTTTACTATCTTTCATGCCGAATCTATATATCTAGGACCTTATCGATATAACTCTCTTGCGACAACCTTAGGATATCTTGAGAGCGATATCTTAGTATCTTGATTTCTAATACTAAAGAGGCTTCCCCAAGATCTTTCATCTCAAAATTTTTCGTCAGAAATTTATTAGTCTATTGTAAGAAGCTTATATCATTGCTAGCAAGTAGTATATCATCGACATATAACACCAAGAATGAGTATTTACTCCCACTAAACTTGTGGTATACACAATCATCAACTGCATTTGCCTCAAAACCATACGAGGTAATAACTTGATGGAACTTGTAATATCATCGATGTTAATGTAGTGATGTTAAGCCTATATTTTGTAGTAGTGACTTTGATATGTAGAGGTACCTCCAAGAAAAGGTTTATGATGTTGATTCATGACTTGGTTAAGAAACATGATGTAGGTCTTTTGGTACTCATGGAGACACATTCCAATGGCAACAGAGCAGAAGGAATTACCAGAAGTTTCAAGTTTGATAAGCATTTTATCAAAGATGTTGAAGGAGGTTCTAGGGGGGATTTGGTATCTTTGGAATGAGAGACATTGGGAGGTTGAGGTGACCACCTCATCCTCTCAATTCGTTGATATCAAGGTTGCTAGAGGGCAGGACATACCTTGGTTCCTCACTATTGTCTTTGGATCCCTTTACTTTTCCCGTAGACAATCCCTTTTGAAGGAATTTGCAAAAATAACTAGTGAGATTGATAAAGCCTGGGCAATGGCTAGGGATTTCAACTCTGTTATGGCGAAGCATGAAAGGGAAGGGGGCTCCCCATATCCTTCCTTTCACAGTCTAAATAGTTTTTGTTGTTTTGTGTAGGAATGTGACCTTATTGATGTAGGCTTCCAAGGGTACCCCTTCACTTGGCAACAAGGGGATCAAAAGGATAGATTGGACAAGATTCTCATAAGTCTCTCATGGAGGCTACATTTTTAAGAAGCTAGTGTTCACCACCTTACACTACTAAAGTATGACCATTCCCCTCTATGGATTAGATTTGTGGCCCAACAAAGAAGTAATCAGAGCGTTTAAGGCTTTAGGTCCTAATGGATTTCAAGCCTGGTTTTACCAAAACCAATGGGAGGTAGTAGGGGACACTCTTACTAGACTGGTTGTGAACATGTTTTTTATCCTTCAAAGGTTAGAGCCGTAAACGAAACCTTGATATCCTTGATCTCCAAAGTGGAAGGAGCAAAGATCATGAAGAAATTTAGGCCCATTAGCCTCTATAATGTGGCTTATAAGACGGTAACCAAGATTCTAGCTAGGAAGCTTATGGGAGTAATCCAAAAGCTTGTATCTCCTTGTCAGAGTAGCTTTGTCCCGAATACACAACTCTGAAAACATCATCATTGCTCAAGAGGTGTTTAATTCCATGAGGAGCAAGAAAAGGAAGGTGGGTTGGATGACTATAAAGATTGATTTAGAAGAGGCTTATGATAGATTGAGTTGGTCTTTCATCCAAGATATTCTTATTGATATTGGGCTTTCGACGAGTTTTGTTGAGCTAGTGTGGTATTGCATATCTTCCCCTAAAATGAAGGTGTTGCAAAATGGCAAAGCATTAGAGGAATTTTTACAAGCTAGGGGAATTTGTCAAGGTGATTCATTGTCCCCTTATTTATTTGTTCTTTGCTTTGAGAGACTTTTACATGTGATTAATGTGGTCGTTGATAATGGGTTTTGGCAACCGATTCAATTGGCTAGAGAAGGTCCAAAGCTTACTCACCTTGCATTTACGGATGATTTGCTCTTGTTTACGAAGGCAGATTTGGATTAGGTGAGCAACCCTTAGTACCTTTGGTGAGAGCTAGGGGGGCAGAAGGTTAACGAAGCAAAGACAAGAGTTTACTTCTCTGCAAATGTTCCTAGCCAGGTTAAGGAAGAGCTTAGTCAGGCTTTGGGATTTCAAAAGACGGAGGATATGGGGAAGTACCTTGGGATTCCTATCCAGGGCTGTGCAAGACGCAAGGCAAATTAGACATCAGCCTAAGGCCCCAAAAAAAATTTTTTTTAGGCCCCTAAAATGTTTTTATTACTAACTATTAACAAATTTTAACTGACCAAAATAAAATAATTTAGAATCTCTCTCTTCCCTAAAAATTAGTCAATCAATATCATCTTTTTAAAAATTAATCAATATCACAATTAATGTCATTTAAAGTATTTTATTTATCCCAAAAAAGTAAATCCCTATTAACTTTCCTTTAACTCATCCCAATTCCCTAACTAACGTATCTCACTCTCCAGACTTCATTCTTCACGTTTTTTCATCTCTTCATCTTCTGTTCATAAAAAAAAAAATCTATTCTTCTCCTTCCCTTGAATGAAACTTATTGTCTATTGATCAAACTTTGTTTCCGCGGCTCAATCTCTCTGGATTTGACATCGTCTGGATTCTGAACGCCTATAAACCGCATACATCCCGGCGTCCCACGTACGAAGTCTTTCATCTCCATCTCAGTGGATTGGTGGAACGATTCATTTCACGAGCATGACTCTGGGTACGCAGCAATACAACACGTATCACGTAGCACCCTTGCGTCTGACACAACATCTAAACAACAGCTAAAAAAGCTAGAAGATTAATATAAAAATTGATATTTTATATAATATACTAAGTCTCTTTAAAATTCTTGTAAAAAAAAATTTCATTTAACATTTTCGTCTTAGGTCCCAAAATGTCTGTACACGGAAGGCGAGGCTATTGTAAGGCGAGGCTATTGTCCTATCCTACATAAAAATGTTAATCACAATACTTACCAGTTTGCAGTTGATAAGGTATACCAACGTGTGTCAAATTGGAAGGCGAGGCTATTGTCCTTCGCAAGTAGAGTAGCACAAAATTTGTCCTTCAAGCATTGTCATCGTATGTTATGCAAACAACTGTGATTCCAAAAGCTGTTTGTGATACAATTGATCGAAGGTGGAGGGAGTTTGTGTCCGGTGGTACTAGCCAAAGAAGGCGGATTAATACAACGTTCGGGCCGTCATTGTGTTTGCCGAATGATCAAGGTGGATTGCGACTCAGAGAGATGAGGAAGGTGAATCAAGTGGATATGATGAGGGTGGTTTGGAAATTAATAAGCAATAAAGAGGATCTTTGGGTGAAGACTGTTAGGTCCAAGCCAGAGTTGATTCAAACCTTTGGCAAGGAGTGAAGTCAAGAAGTGTAGATATCTTTGTTAATTGGGTCTGATATCAACAATTTCTTCTTAGGCGAGTGGGGTGCATGGATGGCAAGGTTTTCCAATTCATTGGACAAGCACTTTTGCAGTTGCTTTGGACTCTATATGGAGGAGTAGGAATGATTTTATTTTCAACAACAGACAAGAGGAAGCTGCGGGCTTGGTCGGTGAAATTCAGATGAAGATTGAACAAGTACTAGAGAGTCTCGAATTATTCAAGAAGGTAGGAGGTCAATCTGGAGGAAGTGAATCCAGTGATTGTATTGGTTGGAATCTATCGCGAGTAGGCTATATTTAGGTAAACATTGATGCTGCACTGTGCACAATGTATGGAAGAGCTGCTTGTGGAGGGTTGTTAAGGGATCATGATGCTCATTTTGTGGTTGGTTTCGCGACTAATATTAGGTTGTGTTCAGTTTTAGCAGTTGAATCATGGGCTAATTATTATAAAGGCTTGCAACTTGCTTTGTGATAGAGGGTTTGTGCAGATTGAGGTGGAAGGTGACTCTCGAAATGTTGTGTCGTTAATTGTGGATTGGTGTATCCAGATCCATGCTCATTTTAACTTAGTTACTAAAGATTATGAATCTTGCTTGGATCAGGTTCTCTATATCTTTTTCTCATGTATTTTGAGAAGCCAATAATGAATGTGGCGAATGCATTGGCCAAGCATGGTCTTGCCATTTCGGTGGACATGAGGTTGTTTGATGTTCAACTCAGTTTTATTTCCTTGTATTTGTTAGCAGAATCTGCTGGTATTTGTTTTAATAGGTTTGGTTGACTCGGGAGTGTTTGTTGTGCTCCCATATGCGCATAGAAAAAACAGCATTGCATATACAGTCATTTTACAAATTTAACTATTACTTAATTAACATATATTTGTTGTCATGTATGCTTTCTAGGTATCAGATAACAATACATTTATTTTAAAAACTAATTAAATTTATTATACTATTCCGATCCATGTAATAAAGCAGCTATTATTTGTTATATGATTACTATATTTTTTTACTAATATAATTAATATACTTAATTAATCTTGTTTGCAATTATTTGTATACACTACCAAAAAAAAATTATATGTTTCAGAATGATTATATCAATTAAGAGAAAAAATAAATTTGAAAACGTGTGGACTACGTTTTTTTTAATCAGTATCAAAATAGTTGGCTATGTATTTAAGCTATCCTTTAAAGAACAGAACAAAAATACAGAAGAGTTTAAAATTGACTAGAGCAATTTCCCCGCTTTGCAGAAAAAAAAATGATGTTCCGTATTTTTTTTTAAATGTAAAAAATAAAAAAAGTAAAAAAAAAAAAAAAAAAAACACTTCTTGACAAGTGTAATTTTTTGGTGGCTGAACAATAATATATATTACTGACGAGTCTAATTTTTATAGGTAAATTAATTAAAAGTGATATTAAATATAATTATAAATTAATTATTACAAAAGTAATTAATTTTACTATACATAATAGTTTTTTAATGAATGATAAGTACATTCTAATTAAATTCATTATTAATTTATAATTATATACAAACAGAGGTGGATCTTGTCCAAAATGTTTGGGTGGACCAAATAACTAAACAAATACATTTTAATTTATTTTTTTATTTTAAGAATTGAATATTTATATACATTTCAATTCATTTACAATCTTATTTATATATTTATATAATCTATCCAGTATCATGTCACGTGCTGGTTACGGAGTGCTGAATAGTAAAAAAATCATTTTTTAAATTCTTTATAAAAAATTTCATGGATTATTTTTTTAAAAAAATTGTGCTATGGGGTCACACCTAATTTATATAAAATCTTATAAACCTACCAAAAAGGAGGAAAAATATTTGGGGTGCCCATGCCCCCTCTATATAAAGGTCTGCCATTGTATATAAACTTAATCATGTTTTTAACTAGTCTCTAAAATCTGATTTTAGTCTCTCAAATTTGAAAAAAAATTCTAACATTTCAAATTTAAAAAGAAATACGGTTTTAGTTCTTGGAGCATTTAAGATAGCACCAGCAGAGGTGGTAAGAAATACGGTTTTAACCTCTGTAAAAACTTTATATATATATTTAAAATGTTTTTTTAATGAACAAAAACGAATTTATTCCAAACTACAGAGGTTACAAACATAATAAATATATTCTTATACATGTTAATTAGTATCAATTTTTTTATCAAATAGTTAGAAATTATTTTAAATATGATTTTAAATAGTTATTACAACATTTAATAATCTTAACATACATGTGACTGAAGTTGGTACATTTTAATTATATTATATTCTACATTTTAATTAGAGGGAAAATTGACATTCCATTAATATATTCTTATAAACGTGCATTTAACTCTATGAAACACCAAGTAATTAAACAAAGAAAATGAAATGAACAATCACGTAAAACGAAATGCATAAAAAAAAAAGGTAAAACGAAACTCTCTATGTATATCAGGTGACGACAATTTAACTGTTATATCAAGACTGTACTCTTCTTCTACATAAATATTAAAAAAAATATGAGGACAAAATAATTATAAAAAAACTATTTTTGGCTACCTGCAATTAGGGGTGGAAATAAGTCAAGCCAAACTTTACTAGGCTTGAGCTCGGCCTGAGTTGAATAAGTAAAGCTTGAGCTTAACTCATTATCTGTTATAGGCTTTTTTTAAGGCTCAGCTCGGCTTATATAAAAGTCTGGTTTGACCCACGAGCCTATTTAAAAGTCTGCTTAAAGACGTCTTTGATTAATTAATTATTTTAAAACCTAATGAAATACTAACTAAAAAAAGAAACTTATAAAATTTCGTATAAGTAATGTACAAATCCAACAATAATTGATAAACAAAATCATATTGAAGTCAAGTCGTTAAAGCACAAAGTATATAAAAAAAATAAAAATAGCATAATATTAAAAAAATGTATGGATTAGAGATGATTTGCAGAAAATGAATTTTATTCTACGTGAACAGTATGCATGAACAGTAATAAAAACTGAAATTCTAAAATCCTTGAATTATTCTCCTCTCCGAAAAAAAAAACTCCCTTAACTAAAAACTTCGCTAAAAACTTGGTGCTGTTATATAGGTTGTGAGTCCCAAAACTTACAAATCTATTTTAAGTCCAAGGCCATAAACGAAATAAAATAAAGTCTGGACAAGATAAGATGGGATGAAATAAAATCTGGACGAAATAAAATCTAGATAGAATAAAATCTGAATAAAATAAAATCTAGATAGAATAAAATCTGGATAAGATAAAATTTGATGAAATAAAGTTATTATTATTATTATTATTATTATTATTAGTTAGACAAGCCGGCTTGTCAAGCTTAACAAGTTTTTTTTATGGTTTGAGTTTGGCCTTTTTATCTAAAAAAACTTTTTAAAAAGTTTGAACTTGATCTTTATAATAAACAAGTCAAGTCGAGCCGAGCCTTACATAGTCCGAGCTGGAGGCCCTCGACAAGCTGCTCAGCTTATTTCCACCCTACATGCAATGAAGGAATGTGATCTAAATTAATTAATAATTAATCTAACTATATATAGTAATTGCATTAAAAAATAATCATCCCGTTGCGTGGAATGATTATCAAAAGACATTACAAGAGACAATATTGCTCCATCAGACAACAAATCGTTTCCTAACATTATTATTATTCAAAACGAGGAAAAGATGATATAGAGTTTAATTTTTATGCATCTGAATTTTTATATTATCTATTAATTAGAAATTATAATAATAATTTTTAAAATAATTATTAAAAAATAATAAACTTATTATATAATAATCGGAAATGATAGTAATAATAACTTTTAAAATTATTATTTAAAAATTAATAAATTTATCACATGTAACCGTTTATAATTAAATTAGGCATGACCGGCCTGATTTGTACACCACCAACACCAAGTGACATGTGTCAATTGAAAAAATGATGGCTGAATGATTTTTATAGATATATAGATAACAATGTACGTATAAGAGTATATAACCTATTTAATCCAAATTATATATGCAGAATGTGCATGATATATTATTAAATACTTATATTGTTTTTCCCAAAACAGTGGAATTTGTTTGAAAATACACATTAAGAATATTATCCAAAGATGTGTCTGCTTAAGTTAGCAACCAAACCAAACTAACCTAGTTCTTTGTAGGATTAATAGACTAGAGAGTAGAGACAAAAGCAATAGCTTTGGACATACGCACACATATAATGCAAAAAAAAAAAAAAAAAAACAGCTTGCTCTTAGATATTCAATAATAGTAACACACATATATAATGTTAACCAAAAACAGCTTGCTCTGATATATTAAACAATAATAATTTCTTGCCTGACTATGGTATTTTTATGAAATAGATATATAGAGATATAAAATTGATTGAGTAGTTAAGAAGGAAGAAAAGGAAATAAAATGTCGTGTTTGACCTCTCTTGATTAGAAAAGATTAATAATTAATATTTGTCAATAAAAAAATAAAGTAATTTGAGTTAGAAGTGTGATTAATCTTTATTGAAAATTGTGAACACACATAATGTATATATTTTTTTTCTCAACATGATTTATTTCATATTTTAATGTCATTTTATTAAACTCAAATCTCACATGGACTAGAGATAGTGTGACGATCAATATAATATATAAGTGAAAAATAACCTTTATCTGATTTTATAGGATTATGTTAAACACAAACTCACATTTTAAAGTGGAATAGAATTTATATTAAACTAGATCTATTAAAAGAATTATCCACCATATTATCCATCTTATGACATACCAAACAAGAAAAAAAATAGTAAATAAAAATCGGAGTTGAGTTAAACCTAAATTTACATTTTAATATTCATCACCGAAATGTGATCCAAAATTTTGAGCAGTTAAATAACAATATCAAAGTCTCTTTTACCAAATAAAGAACAGCCACTACAATACATTAATACCTGAAATCCTGAATAATCGAGATAGATTCAGATTCAGTATCAGTTATATTTAATTATGCATCATTACTATTTGGTCCTTTTTCCCATTCTTAATGCCCTAAAAAATATAAGGCTTTTTAATTACGTAAAAACCTCAACTTATCTCTTCCATTTTTTATTTGAAGGTATTGCTGCACCTTACTCGACAACAACGTATAAATTAATCCATGCAAACTAAGATCATCGATCAATTTAAAACGTGGTTCAGATGTATCAAAAAACAAAAAAGCAGTTTGAAATAGTAATAATCAGATAATTGTTAGTTGGTACAGTTCTTTTGTGTTGGCAGAGTAATATGCTTGAAATTGAACACAAGCAGTCAAATTAGATGATGGATACAGATTTCTTACAGTTGAAAAATTTAAGGGCAATGATTTCATATTTAGTAAATTATACTAGCTAACATCCTGAGATTTTTTTTTTAGATTGCACACAATATTTTTTTTTCTTTTTCTGTAGTCCTTAAATTAAATATTTTTATTATTTAAAAAATTATAAACTGACAACTTTTATACATATATACTAACTTGCTTAAAAGTTAAAAAAATTAAGGTATCGCATGCAATACGAGAAAAACTCAAGGAATGATAATGTAATGTATTCTTTCATCTTTCACCATTCTTTTTTATTTAATTATATTCTTGTACTTCATCTATTTCTATTTATTTATTATTTAATTAAGATTATAATATGTAGATTAAGAAAACAATTAATCTTGTTTTATTAAAACCATTTATAATTTCTTAATATGTTTCTATCTCTTTTATTTATCATGAAGATATTTTGATTTTAACCCTTTAATATATTTGTTGTTTGTTTTAGTCTTCATATATTTTTTTAAAAAAATCTTTATTATCATTTAATGATATATCTAAATTTTTCACGTGATTATTTAAATCAGCTATTATCATTTGTATCTAACTTTATTTAATATCTTTTTTTATAAAGTAATAGAAAGATTATTAAGAGGGTGCTAACACTATTTTGTATATCTATAAACATATAATTAGGAGAAAATTAATAATTGATATAAGTGATAGTGATTTGTGTTATTTAATTAAGTGGTTCAAAGTTTGAATTCTAATTTATTCTTGAATATGAAATAAATCTTGTTAAAGGAAAAATATTTACTTTATATATATTTATAGTTTTCGATAAAGATTAGTCATTGTTTTTGGCATAAGCTATTTTTGATAACATGTTGAGAAAAAAATACAATAAGGGAACAAAGGTTGAGAATATAAAGAATATAAAATATATTTAATGCTTATTATTTAGTCATTTGAAGTGTTTTATAAAATGGTAATATTTTTTCGTGTCTAGGAACACAATAGGTTTCAAGTATTAAAATTCTTTGACCTTTTCTCTTATGGTAATTTATATAAAATTTGTCATTTGAGAGTTAGGTGGAGTACTCCTCTTGACCGCCATCAAGATTCTGGAAGAAGAGAGCAAGTCAAACGTAATATTCAGAGACAAATAATTAAATTACATGGAACATTCTCGTCTGAAACGATTAATTAGTAATCACTATTAATTAGTAATCACTAGAATTAATTAAATACTATTTTGTGCCAAAACAGATATATTATAACCAAAAGGAGCGTGCGTTCGATCGTGGCTCGTATGTTTTGGGGATCCAATGACTTCACACATACTACATTTAAGGATTTTTAAAACTTTTTAACACTATCGCCTGTGGCTCTAGCTGAGCCTATATACACCATAAAAAGACAAGTATATTGGCAATAACATTCACCTTCGATTTGTATGAAGATAAGCATTAATTAGGGTGTTGTGAAGAGTGAAAAAAAAGTGGAATCGAGGGAGGAAAATGTAGTTAAAATTAGTGATTATTCACTTTCTTTGTTTGGTTAGCAAAAAAGAGTGTAATAACTGATTTAGCTACTCCTATAATTTAGAAAATAAAAACAAAAAAATAAATAGTTTTCATATTTTTCTTCTATAGTATAACTTTTGAAAACATGAAATAAAGTAAAAATAAGGTGATTTTTAATTAAAAGAAAAATAGTTATTTATATAATCATTCACTCATAATTCATCATGTATAATAAATTTATTAACTTTTAAAATAATTATATTAAAGTATTTAATCATAGTCAAGTTCAATTCTCTCACCACAAGCAAATTACAATAGACTATGATTGGGCCAAAGCGACTCCAATTGAAGAAATGAAACCTGTTTCAAATGAAGGCATTTCAATTTTGCAAATTCTTTATTGCTTTTGCACCTCCTATTTTTTTTTTAAAAAAAACCAACCTACCCCTTATATCATCTTCCTTTGTTTCCATTCTTCCCCTTCTTTCTCCCGCAACTAGTGCAAGTCCGAACCCTCTTCTTTCTTGTTCTTCTCTTCTTCTCGACTCAATTCAACTCTTCTTCCCAAAACAGATGTTCCTATTTTAAGTCCTGCATCTATTTTCAGAACAAACATTCTCTAAAGGTATAAATACTCTTACAAAATGACCCTTCTAGAAGGAAAAGTCTTACAAAATATCTTATCCATAAGCAAAAATAATGCTTTTGGAACGATCATCCCAAAAGATACAAAATGTACTTCCGAAATACTATTCTGAATTGCAATTTTTGCTTTCGGAGTGATCATTCCATAAGCCAAAATAGTGCTTTCTAGAACACCCTTCCTAGAAGATACAAAATACATTTTTGAAAAGACTATCCTGGATTGCAGTTGTTGCTTCTGGAATGAGCTTTCCATAAGCACAACAATGATTTATGGAACCCATTTTCTGGAATATATAAAATACACTTCCAAAAGGTTACTCTGAATTTAAAAAAAAAACTATTTCCAAAATCATCTTTCCATAAGCAAAAATGTTTCTAGAACAACCATTCCAAAAGCATTTTTTGCTTATAAAAGGACCATTTTGAAAGCTTTTTTACAATTAATTAAATTTGATGAAAGGAGAAAGAGGAGGAAGAAAAGAAAATAAAATAAAAAAAGGGAGAATGAAACATTTACCTTCATGAGAGGAGGAAGGAATATGAGGGAACACGAGAATGAGGGGGTCAGGGAAAGAGGAGTCACCGAGGGAGGAGGTGTTGTCGAGGGGGGGGTTCCGTTGTGGTGGGTGTGTTGTTGAGGAAGGAATTTCATCACGAGTTGAGAGAAGGGAGAAGAAAGGTGTTAAGGTTGGGAGATGAGAGGTGTAAATTTCATTAAGAGTATTATTATATTTTCATTAAATAAGGGGGTGCAAGATTCAAGTTGGCGAGTGTAGGATTCAAGTCCTGAAAAAGCCCATAGGCCAATGGCCACCGTGGCCCAATAAGGGCAGGTGCCCAAAATTTCTACAAATGCAATATCCCAGGTTTTTACATATTCGAGGAGTGGCAGCATTTTTTGTAAAAAGAAAAGAAGTGGCAACAATCGATTCTTTGAATTTTAACACCGTCTTTTATTGATTGGATTTTTTACGAATCTGACTAGTTTTAAAGTGAGATTTGGAAATGAAAAATAGGACTCACATATTTAGTGAGATACTCGTAAAAAAAAAAGTGTTAAAAAATGTACTATTTGCATTCCTCTTGCATAATCACCTCTTACAAAGGGATAAACTCTTTATTTGAGACATTATCTTGTATCTTGTATATAAGCAAAACCCAAGTTCCCATGTAGTCATCTCACCTCATATAATTCCTCTCATTGAGAAACAACTTACTTAAGCTTTAGAGACCTTGCATGGACACAACCCTCCCCTTTTCTACCTTGGAGCATGAGATCTAAAAGTAGTTCCGATGCTAGCCACATCCTAAAAAATTCAAACCCAATTGTTGAAGTAATATTTTAGAATCCTCAAAGTAGCGGTGGGTGCTAATAACTAACTAGTTTTGTCCTTTTTAATTTGTGCTAGAATCATTGTGGCACTCGTTAGTATATTATTCTTGAACAGTTGAACTCCATACAGTATATGCTTGGATTCACATCATGTTAACAACTTGATTACATTATATACGGTATATATCTCCCCGAATCTTTATTAGAATGGAAATCGACAGTTTTACTTTGAAAGTTGGTTACTCAAAAAAATGAACAATCACAAACAGTAAAATACCAATGCTGTAATTGCATATTCAAAACTGTTGTAATTCAAGATTACATGTGTCCATTAGTCTACACACTTAGACGGCATTTGTTTGACGAATTATTTCTTTAATTTTAGAAATATTTTTTCTTGTAAATATAATATGAGAATATTATTTCTAAGTATTTAAAAAATTGAGTTTTATATCCAACAATAATTATTTTATTACACCATAACAAACATGAGAAAAAAATTTTCAATCTCATATTCTCGGAAATAAAAAATAATCTGTGAAACAAACCAAAAAAAGGAAAGACTAATATATATTAACTATTATCGTTAATTAGAAAACTAATTATTGTTAATACTGTACGTGATAAAATACATGTATATACACAGATGTGAGACTGATACAAGGGGGCAGCCAAGGACTTTAGCCCCTTCCTCAAATTGCTTTTAATTATATATATATATCAATTAATAATATATATACTACTTCCAATAAAAATAAAATAATTATATATATATATATATATATATATATATATATATATATATTAATATATGTTACCACTAATTATATATTAATCTTTTTGATAATATATTGTTACAAATTATAATTTACTTAGAGATATATACACTAATAAATAGATCTAATAAAAATGATATTTTTATATGATTTTTATTTCATCCATAGTTATCTAAGTTAATGATGTTTTTGTATTATTATAAGTCTCATTTATCTATTTAATTATTAATATTATATTATAAATATATTTATATATAATTGTTATGAAATTTGATGAATTTTAATTAGTTATTATTATATTTTTTCGTTTTATTGTGAGATTATTATATTGAGTCCTGTTTGATTGTAATTGTGCTTGTGAGATCATTTCAAAACTTTAAAAACAATTATACAAGTGATAAACAAATGTATTTCCTTCTTTATCATTTGAAATAAAAACCAACTTTAATTCTAAGTGTGAAACTAATAAATAATTTTAAAAAATTATTATTTATTTGTTTGAAAATAGATATTTAAATAATTTAAAAAATCCAGTTGTCTTTTGATGGTTTTCTAGATCCCTCAGGTATAAACTTAATAAATTATAAAATTATTCTAGTTTGTTTAATAGTTATAACTCTTCATTTGATACTTGATTCAAACTTCAAATTCAAACACAGCCACCACAATCGTTGAAAGGTCAGGAAGTCACCTTCGCATTTGCATATATATACTTGAATTTGCAATTACTAATTAAACTAAAACAGTCGTCGGTGATCCGTGAAAGAATAAAACTTTACAGTACTTATATTATTCAGTATAGTCTTTGTAATATATTACATCAGCTGTGTTAATATATATATATATATATATATATATATATATATATATATATATATATATAAACTATTCACATATAGCAACAATATTGTCTATTAGTATAACCTGAATTCTGAGCTACAACCGTTCTTCCACCATGAAGACCATCCCCGGCAGCAAGGCCGAGCCGGAGAAACTCTCCGGCACGGCAGCGGATCACGAAAACCGCAACCGGGAGACGGTGAAAATGGTGTACAAGGCATTGCGTGACGGCGACACGGAGAAGCTGGCGAAGGTGGTGAGGGTGGAGTTGGAATGGTGGTACCATGGACCTCCTCACTGCCAGCACATGAAGAAAGTGTTGACCGGGGAGTCAACGGCGACGCAAAAGGCTTTCAAGTTTAGGCCTCGGAGGATCAGGGCCGTCGGTGACCGCGTGATGGTTGAAGGGTGGGAGGGGGCGGGGGAGTACTGGGTCCACGTGTGGAGGCTCAAGCACGGGATTATTGCCCAGCTTCGTGAGTATTTCAACACGTTGATCACGGTGGTGCTTCGGGTTTTGGAGGACGGTGATGAGGCTCGGTTGTGGCGGAGCACCGACCGGGTTCGGGTTCAAGGGTCGTTACCGGATATTGTGCTTTCCATTTGAATCATATTTTGATCAAATTAGTGATTTTTTTAATCATCTAACTAATCTTATATCTTAATTTCATTTAAATTAAGATAATAATTGTTATCAAAGTATTTTTTTAATATACTTAACAATGAAATTCTCATTTCTTATCTAATGGATTTTATTTATAATTTTGTAGATTTCAATAGTTTGAACCAATAATGTAAATAAATAGTATGTTAGAAAGAAAAAAAATATACATTTGATGGTGTGTTGCTACCATTATTTACGTATATGATAAAATCAGACAAGAACCTTGGATATGTGTTTTTAGTCAGTGATTTGTGGTGGGAGGTATTGGTCTGGAGCTGTAAATGTATGCCGAAAAGTTTATGCAGTTTGCAGCATATATATATACATCTTGTTGATTTTATGTTTTTGTTTCACCTAGCTTAACACCTAAGGTATATTAAGGAGACTTAGCTTAATTAATTAAAAAAGATGTAAAAATTATTATAATTTTTTTGATATTATTTTCAATTCTTATAAATTAAAAAACATCCCAGACATGAACTCACGTCTCACAATCTCATCTCTCGCTTGATATTGTTATGTTTCTGCATGAATAGTAATATATATATATATATATATATATATATATATATATATATATATATATATATATATATATATATATATATATATATATATATATAATTCTAGATTTCTAGTGTTACTTTTATAATTTTAATAAAAGATACCTATTCCTGTATGTGTAAAGATGGATGGCGTATAAAAATGACAACATGAGTGTTGATAATCTAAAAAGCAGGCGATAGGATACAACATGATGATACGTTGTTGATATTTATAATATAAACACCCATTATTTCAACAACCCCAAACCATAGCATAACATACAATTACTAAATGCCACAAAACCCACACGATTGCACAAAAACAGGCACACTCACACTATAGACCCAATTAAGTGCACATAAACTACGTGGCACCACTCACTATAAGTGGGATGGTGAACTTTTGAAAATTGAAAACCAATTAAACAAAGGTTTTCCAACTTCAATTATCACCACCATCTAATTCTAATATGTTAGATTGCCAGAACAAGTCCAGGCACTGATTCATCACAAAGCCTACTCTGCCAAATGCATTGACAATTGGAAGCATTTGGAAGCATTTGTGATAAACGAGTCACGGAAACGGATGTGTTCACATACTCTTTGACCTGGGTTATGAGCCCATCAGAAGTTCTGATGGTCCATGCATGCACCCACCACACCAAATGGGCCTCATCAAACCCTTCAGCAATAACCAATGGCCCAAAGCCCACCACATGTTGCGGAACCAAAGCCTTTGAGGAGGGTGAGGAGCCCGTGAGCCAGGGGACCAAGTGGTGCCGATGGCATGATGGGCCGTGGAACCACCACTCCAAGTCTTGGGCCACAATCCCATGAAGCGTTTCGGGGTCTTTAGAGGTTAGGGCTTTGTATAATTCCGTGACCACTCTCGTGTTGTGTTCCACATATTCCTCTAAGCATTCTCGTGAGTTAGCCAGCTTCGGAACACAAGTAAATATTTACTAGTAGCAGGTTTAGAAACTCTTTGAAAATGAAAGAATCACGTCTTTTCTTTCAAATTAAGGAAGAAAGCTAAGTATTTATAGAATCAATGTTGATGGGAATTGAATGGAAGTGCATGCAGGGTGGAGGTTCTTATATAGTAGTGGACTTGCGATATAATAAATTTAAAGGGTCAAGAATAGAGTCATCACATCAAACTTTGTCAATTCTGATTTTATGTCCGCAATATTCCACTATTAGAGTTCTTTATTATTTTGATTATTTAATTCCTTTGAGAACGCATAACATTATTGTTCATTCCCCTTCTGTCTTTTTATCGTTGGTTGTTTTATTTATTTAATAATAATACAACATACTTTAATCTTCACTGTCCATGTCAATCATTCAAATTAATAAATACTAGCCATTAATTTTCAACTTAATGTACTTTGTCGTCTTAACTTTCTACTTAGATTAGCGGCAAAAATTCTCAAATGATGCTTTTTTACAAACTAATTCTCTAAATGGGGTTCTTTTGAAACTTATTCATGGCAGGTGCAGTTTTTCTACGTGAAGCCCATGCATGGCGCCACCACCATTGACGCTTTCGCGTAGAAGCTGCCACATGGCCTCGAGACGCCAGTAGCACCAGCGCGTTGCTCTTCTGCTTACGTGGCGAGGGAGGCGTAAGGACCACTGGCGCGTTCTGCATGGAAGACTGAAGGCGCCAGTCAAACTGGCATTTTACCTTTGCAGCAAGGACAAAGAGCACAGTGCTGCAGCAGTCTGCTACTGCTGCAGGAAGCAGGAGCAGGAAACGCCATTGGAGCTTGCGGGTTGCGGATAGCAGGTGGAACGCGCCATCACGAGGAGCGCTTTGCTCCTTTATATGCAGTTCTCGTCCACTGCATTGCTACCCGTTGTCCTGAGCCTTCTTCAAGCTTGCTTCCTTGCTTCGTTTGCCTCTTTGGTTTGTGCTGGTTGTAACTTCTTGGTAAGTTTATTTGAATTGATAATAAATTTTATGTATGTTTAGGTTATAAATTTTAAGTGTTATGTATTAAGTATGTTTAGGTTAGGTTTGTTTTATATGTTAATGTTATGTATGTTTAGGTGGTATTTATAAATTTTAAGTAGTAATTTGAAATATTAATATTATTTATATTATATGTATATGTTATAATTTTAGTTAGTATGTTCCTATTTATATTATAGGATACATTAGATTTAGTTTATTTGTTAATATTATTAGTTTGAGTTTTGTATTTTATATAGTAGATTAGATTTAGTTAAAAAAATTTATATGGTAGATTAGGAATAGTTTTAGGTAATCTAAGTTATTAATTTTATATGATAAATTAGGAATAGTTTAAATTTTTATATGGTACATTAGGTTTAGTTAAAATTGTTTATATAGTAGATTAAGAATAGTTTGAGGTTTTGAAAAATATAATTTTAGATTAGGTTTAGTTTAAATTTTTTGTATGGTACATTACATTTAGTTTAAATTTTTGGTATGGTATATTACATTTAGTTTAAATATTTAATATGATAAATTAGAAATAGTTTAAATTTTTATATGATAGATTAGGTTTAATTAAAAAAATTTATATAGTAGATTAAAAATAATTTTAGGTTCCGTAATTTATTAATCAAAATTATTAACTTTAAATAAATTTCACATCAACACACTTAAATAACACAAACAATTTTATAAAAATTTAAATCCAAACTAATAAAATGTAATCACAAAAAGTCCCTTTATTGGAACTTCACATTCAATTTCTCTTTTTTAAAAAAATTAATTGACTTCAAATTAATTTCATTGGACACACTTAAAAAAAATGAACAATTTCAAGATACTAATTTTTACCACAAAATAAAATAATTCATGAACGAAGTTAGTAGTAAAAATAATTAATCTTAACAATAATAACTTCAAAATGAAAATAGGTAATTACAAAATTATTACAAATATATTAAATTAAATATGATACAAGAAACAACAAAACATCATCAAATAACACTTTCAACTTGAACGCTTATCAATTTTTAACACACAAAAAAATGAACCTAATCTAATTAAAAAAATACTACAACTTCATATTAAAATAAATTTCGTACTCAAAATACTTTCTTCAAATAAATATGATCTACAAATTTTTTTAAATGAAAGTTGAAACGTTCATCAATTATTAACACACTAATAAATCATTAACACCAACCTAATCTAATTAAAAAATACTACAAAATTCATATTCAAAATATTTTATTTTCACTGATAAAATTTTCTTCAAATAAACATTATTACATAATTTTTCTTTTCTTTTAGACATTTAAACACACACTAACAAGCTTATTAAATATAACAAACTAATTTAATTTTTATAAAAAATACTTCAAGATAAATCTTTATTCCAACCTAACAAAATAACTTACAAAAAATATGTGATACTACAGAAATTTCGAAAACCACCTAACAAAATAACTTACAAAAAAAATTGATATCACACAAATTTTCAAACCCACAAAAGCAAAAACGAAAGCAACTGCTGCAAGCGAAAACAGGTGAAAAGAATGGTGAAGGAGGAGGTGTATTTAAACACCCTAAAACGCCAACCCCATTTGCGCCATATTCTACCCTAAAACGCTAACCCCATTTGCGCTTCCAGACCGAAAGCTGCCTCACTGCTCCTGCCTGCCAAAGCTGCTCCTGGTCTGCCAAAGCTGTTGTCCTTGCTGCAAAGGTAACACGCCAGTTTGACTGGTGCCTTCACTCTCCCATGCAGAACGCGCCAGTGCTCCTTGCGTCTCCCTCGCCACGTAAGCAGAAGGGCAACGCACTGGTGCTACTGGCGTCTCCAAGGCCACGCGACAGCTCCTACGCGGAAGCGCCAATGGTGGTGGCGCCATGCATGGGCTTCACGTAGAAAAACTGCACCTGACAGGAATAAGTTTCAAAAGAACCCCATTTGAGGAATTAATTTGTAAAAAAACACCATTTGAGAATTTTTGCCTAGATTAACATTTTTTATTATAATTTATAAATTTTATTAATAATTAATTTTTGTGACGGTTGAATTGAAGTCTCATTTTTTAATCATGTTTATTGATATGCCTTAAATTGAAGACATTATTTAAAGAATTTATACTTAATTGCATTTAGATCAATGCGATGTTGGTTAAGATGATCTTGATCAGTATTCAATCTAACTTATTGAATTTTTTTTTTATAGTAAAAGCTATATATTTTTTTTAAGATTTTATATATTAACAAAATACTTTCATTTTTAGGATTTTTTTCTCATATTGATCAACTCAACTTTCCTTAAAAATGAAAATATTGTTAAAAATACTGAATTAATCTTTCAAGATTTTGTATTACGCTAATTTACTTTATTTTATTATAAATTTTTATAACTACTTAACTAGACAGAGCTAACGCCAACAAAGAAAAGGGAATAGCTAAGAGAAAACTGCATGGGGTATAGAAGCACTAGAAACATCGGATAACATAAATATTCCCTCACTTTAAGTGCTGTACGTGAGAAAATATTGCTAGTTAATATATATATATATATATATATATATATATATATATATATATATATATATATATATATATATATATATATATATATATATTATAATTCTCTATCTTGATGATACAGTAATTAAATTGAATAACTTTCAATCATTTTGCTCCATATCACTTTAGTACTATGGGAAAATATTAAAAAATAAGGTTGACATGCTATTTTATATGCTTTTTCGTGATTATATTTTCAACTGGATATTTTCACATGTTAATTTCATTAGAAATTTTGATAAAATCCGTAGTCATCTCATTTAATTAGAATAAATTAAAGAATATTAGTGCAAATAATTAATAAATAAAAACATACTAATATAATGTTATTTATAAACTTTACATATTAATAAATTACTGAGTGTTGACAATACACTTTCTTTTACAGTACTTCTAATAAACTTTTTTATTATTAATTAAGATATATTAAAAATAAAAATGTTATAGATATAGACAATAGAGTCATTAATGGTATGTTTGGTTTAAGGAAAGGAGTGAAAGAAAAGAAAGGAAAGAGAAGTAAGAAAGAAAAGGAAATGAAATGGAAAAAATGATTCTGTAAGTAGTTTAGTAGCCAGTAATCAATAAATTTAAGTATATATATAAAATTACAGAAGTATTCTTAATAAATAAAAATACACAATGAGGATATTTTTGGTCATTTAATATATAAGACTAACTTTCATCCTTCAATTCTTTTCTTCTCCTTTTGGAACGAATACTTAACATGTTGGTCTCATTTTTTAATTGTTTCTATCTACTTATTAAGTAACCAAATAAAGAAAGGTGAATTTACTATCTTTCCCTTCTCCTTCGTTTCCCCCTTTTATTTCTAGTATACTAAACGCAATATGTAAATTAATGAGAAGTGATGAAGCTTACACATAATTTTATGATTTTTAATATTTTGTTACACAATAATAAAATATGTGTGGAAAAAAATATATTAATAGCATTTCCATAAACATGGGCAATGAATTAGATCGACTTGCATCTGGTCAATAATTATGTTTCTTTATATCCTAGTGTTGTCAAAATTAAATATGACGGACAAATAATTTATACTTTTAAACTTTACTACATTGTCTACATTTTTCTTTAAAAAACAATAAACTTGTCCGTGGATTGGTTAAGAATATATTTATTTAATTGGTGTCATTGTTCAATTCAAAGTTTTAACATGGTTATTTATTTAAACTTGAACCTGACATGGTTAACACTCAATAATACATAATACATAGGATAAGCTTAGGTTAATCTAATTTATTGACATAATATGTTAATCTTAAGAACCGAGTTAAAAGGGAAGAATAAAAACACAATATTTTACAATTAAAAATATCTAGCACAATTTGAAACACTCAAACCCACAACAAGAAAAATATCTAGCACAATTTGAAATATTATATTAACGATGTTATTTATAATTTTCATTTTGACATATTGGTAGTAGCACTTAAGTAAGAAAAAAAGATAAGTGAGTCGGTGAAGATTAACTTTTGACGACATCATCGCATTTAAATTTTAACGACATAGACTAATGTGAAAGTCACTAACTCGGTATCACATTAGATATCATATTATTTTGAAACAAATAAAATCAATTCGTTCCCTCAATTTGCATAACACAGATTCACAATTGGATGTATTCAGTTTCCTGCAAAATATGGAAACGTGGGAACTGGAAAGATCCAATAAATGTTACGGCTTGGTACCTAGTCATCGTGTCATAGTGACAATGGCTCATTGATTTTTATGTTGTTTTTTTTTTTATTATTGATTAATGTTAATTGTTAGTAATTCGTTAATTTTTGTTAAAACTCTGATTGAGCTGAGTGCGAACTTCACTTCTTCTATCTTTATCCTTGTTACCTCCATTTAATTTTTGCTTATAAGAAAAATATATTCACAAATATTCAAATTAACACTCGTAGAACTTTGAGTGAAAATTTAGCTTCTTCTATTGTTGTCCTTGTTAATTAGGACAGTGTGTTTTAAGAAAAGATTAATAAGAGTTAAGAATAAAAAATTTAAATTCAATCTTATTTTTTTTTAAAAAAAAAAACTCAATCCTTAATAGTAAGATAGTGATGTATTTTTTTATGGAGTAAAAAGATAGGGATGTATGGTCGTGTTAAATGAGTCAATATGAGATATTAATCTCATTTATTCTAATGTCTTCTCACGTATTAAGAAATAAACAAATTAAACTATATAAAAATGAACATCTATTGTGATATTTAAACAAAGAAACTAAGTTACACAAAAACATATGTCGCAAAAATATTATGTCAAATCACAAAACATTCTTATATTATTTTGAATAACAATGATGCGTTACTAGATACTGCATATTATATTTATAATATTAAATAAAATTTAATATTGGATCTGTTTGTTTAAATTAATTTTTTTTTATAAAAAAATCGATAGAAAAAATAGTTTAGATAAACACATAAAAACAAAAAAATATTCATTTTATTAAAAAAAATTAAAAATAAATAAATTTGAACAAACGAATCCATTAAACCTTTTGTGTCACACTCATAAAACAAATTGGAGGAGAGAATAAAAATCATGACTTTAACATGCCTTATGGATTGGACTTATAAATGTTTGAGCCCACTTAAAGACAAATTATAATAATGAGGAACATATATATTTCTCATAGGTTGAACTATTAATACAGGAGCCAGATCGACAATGTCAAGTTAAAACGTTAAGAAACTTGTATATGAAACAAATATGCCTAAAGCCTTAAGCTAATTGAAGTCGCATACTGCATTTGGTGTGTAAGAGAAACCTTAACTAACATAATTATTTTATGGATAAAATATGGTTTTGCTCTCTTTAAAATTTTGAAGTTCGATTTTTTTTGTTCGTTTTTTATACCTCTAAAATGTACAACTTTTGATATATACTCGGGCGCAATCTAAACCTCTCTATAAAATGTTATTCTAACTATTTTAAGAATAAAAATGATGAATTCTAAAATTAGAAAGAGAGAAAATTAAAGACACAAAACCTGAACTTTAAATTTTTTAATTTAAAGCAACCCTAAGCATATGTTACCCTTATTTTATTTTATTCATGCATTAATTATATTTTTTATTCTTTTTCATCCATTCACATCGATAGATATTCAAAAATTTTAACAGAACCTTCACGTGGCCCCTCAAAGGGACCTTTGGTGTTCATCAAGAGACACCCAAGCCTTGAAGTGGAGGGTCAAGGATCATGAACAGCAGTTAAGCCAGTGCTAAAATGAGACTAACGTGCTTTGTACTCTTTGAACAGCTGAAGGGAAAATGAATAAGAATAGTGTTTTCTTTTTTTCTTTTTTTTTTTATCGATAAATGTTATTAATTCTTAGTTTTTTTTATTAAACTTTTTATATTTTAATTATTTTTTTGAAAATAGTTAACATGGCTCTTTAATGATTTAATATCTATATTACTATTAAAGGATTTTGCTTCTTAGATGTTTAATTTTCATTCTAAAATTAATAATTATAGTGGCTTCTGTTGTTTTATAATACTCTCAGTTATCATCATAAACTAAATAGTACTACGTTAATCTTCAATAAAGTTTATGTAGGCAAAATATATATTTTCATCTTCCAACTTTGTTTTATTTTTCAAATTATTTAACTTGATTTTCTTCATAATTGTCGTATATATAATATTTTTTATTTTTTCGTACAGCATTTTCCTTATTTATTCTTAACGTTTATTTCACTAATTAATTAGTTGCAGTTGATACATAATTTTGTACTATATATTTTTAACTCATTTTGATGTGGCATATTAATTATTAATTCTTTTTTATAAGTTTAAAAAAAAAATTGTGAGCATGAATTTAAAAACTATATAACCTAAGATTATACAGTAATTTCTTGTGTTAAAAATGTGGCGTTAATATTTTTCTTTAGCTTCTGCAAAATATACATATAGCTAGCCAGTAGCAGCGTGATGTGGTTAGAAACCAAGATTTTAACCAACCTATATTATTTTCTTATTCAAATATCCAAGTTTTGGCACTTGACAAATTGTCATTTCCAATCAAAACAAATTTTAATGCAAAACCAAATCCCCACTATTGAACATGCATCTGTGGTGTCTTATACGTAGGTCATTCCCATCTTGTGTGGCTCGAATTTATAGTTTGCACTTTGCACCAATATCACCGCCCCTAGGTATGTTTGGAGATAATGTAATTAAAAGGATGTTAAATACTGTATTCAAATTCGTTAAAGAAAGTTACAACACGATTTATTTTATAAGAAGGGTTAATTTTGAATTCTCAATTATTTGTTTAACAAGACACAAACTACTATTACTTATATAAATTATTATCAATTTAAAGAATCATTCGATAATATTATTTTAAAGAGTCATTAAAATAATAAAATTATATAATTAGCCCATAAAGTATTAATCATCAATTTAATTTCTATATTAATATATTTTACTAATATTATATTGAGAGGCTAATTTGAATTATTTTTCAATACTTAGGAATTATATAGTATTATTTCTAATATTTAAGGAATTTTTACTTATATAAATTGTTTATTTTAAGGACTATTTTAGGAGAGGGAGTAATACTTTAGAGATTAAATTGGTGGTTTATTCTTTATTTTATTATTATACTATTAACATTATTTATCTTTATTTAAAAAAATCCAATCTTCAATTTAAAAATACAATTGATAAAAATTAATTAGAAAATAAAAAATTATACTTATCTACAAAGATAATTTTATCTATAAAATAAAATTTTAATTTATTTAAAAATATATTAACATATTTTTATATAGTTTTATTGGGTAGATTACACTCTCCTCTCCTAAAATATGCAAAAATTATTTTACCCTCTTAATCTCTTATGTTGAAATATACAATTTAATCCATGTAAGTTAATATTATTAAAGTAAATTATGCTTCTCTACCGTGAAAGGATGTGAGTATTATGCTACCTTACTTTCTTGTGTTGAAATATTTACAATTTATAGTCTATTAACTTTAGCATGATTAAAGTAAATTGCACTTTTCTCCCTGAGAGATTTGAGTATTAGATTGCCCTTCCTTCTTATGTTCTTATAAAAGTTTAGTTCATCTAACTAACATTATTATATAATATTCTTTAAAAGATTTAAAATATTTTTTGATTAAATTATATTGAAATAGTTTTACCTTATCAAGTTTTAATTTCCTTCTCTCTTTCGATATCCTAACATTGCTTTCTGCTTTCGCATCAATGATGCTTATCTTTGTAAGGAGTTGCTACAAAATTAAATGCTGATAGTAACAAAATGTCTAAATAATACATACAGTAAAAAATGATATTTGATGGAGAAAGAATTTATTACTGAAAATATATTATAAAATAATTTAGTAGCATATATTTTAACTAATGATCGTTTGGTCAAAAACTTGGTTTATAATTATTTTCACAAGCTGAGTTTGCACTTTATTGAACATGAATTGTTTATGCCCTTAATGCAAAGTTACCATCTACTCCTCAAAGTTGCAAAGAGAGGAACAGTTACGTACTCAAGGTAAATGGGCTAAAAAGAATTCATAAAAATACGGTATAACAATAACTCAAAGAACAACAACTCAAATCTGTTGAAGCAATAATTGACAAGCTCTCATTTCCATTAATGCGGAAGTGCTTTTTGCACCCGCAAGATCTAGCAACTCTTTGGAAGTGTTCAAATCAGAAATGGCATGCAAATACTACAAAGTTTCTTAATACACCAGTCTTATTTGAAATGGGAAAACAATTTGAACAATCATAAACATCACTAGAGGTTCAAGTGAAATACTTTGTCAGCACAAACTGCTACAATAACTAGACCAGCCAAATCGCCAACAACACAACCTACAAAATAGGCAAATAAAATATGGAAAGCCAAAAAAGAAGAAAGAAATAGTTTTGAAAAATGATGATGAAACTTAATAAATCAAGAGACAGTGAATTAGTTTTCAAAACAATTTGTATTTTTAAAAACCGAGTTACAAAAATAACTTTTAAAAAAACTTTTTGTATGGATCATATCACAAAATATATATGAATCGAACATAATCAACACGTAATCAATCCTTCCTTGAACATGATCTTTCATTAAAATCCTTTCTTTCGCAATCATAAAACTTGAATTTGTATGAAAAACCTGATTAATACTTGAATGACTTTATTAATACTTGAATGAGAGAGAAAGATCAGGACAAGATAAGAAAGACATAATCTTTTATACTAGTCCACTCTCTATTTCTAGAGAAGTTAATCTAGATATTTGATCTACAACCTGAATTAGATTCCCACTATGCATTAAAAATTCTTACAAGCAATCACAACCAATCTACAATTTCCACCCCAGAAAAAGAGACCAAGGCACCCAACACTAGGGTCTTTTGTGAATATAAGCCTAAGAGAACCCTACTTTTAGCCCAAACTAGAAAACCTTATTCTAGCATGCTTTAAGCGATTCATGCATAGACAAAAAGACCGTGTAAAAACCATACACAAGAAAAACCAAGTAAGAGAGATACAACATGATCAATCTTTCCACAAAAATCTTGCTGGATTGAGAAAGTGATCTTCTTCTACTCAAAAGACACAACTCACTTCCAAGAAAAGATCTTCAAAATCAAACAATTAAGAAGTTGTGAGTTACTATATAGTTCTTTTCTTTTCTTCTCTTATTCACTAATTACAACACAAAATCTTGCTCATTATGAAGGTAAGATGTTATTTTCGAGATGTATTGAGTATCCTCTATTGATCTCTTAATGTGTAGATGTGAACACAATCTGGTTATTTATAGGGAAAACAATTATAACCGTATGTAATCGATTAAATCTATAAGGTAATTGATTATTTCAACAAAGTAATTGTTTAGATTATCTAAGTAATCGATTAAAGTGTTGATTCAACATCTGGAAAGTAACTCAAGAAAAATGTAATTGATTAGATGCTCTAAGTAATCGATTAAAGTGTTCTTGTTCACCCTTGAACAACTAATCGAGAGAGAAGTAATCGATTAATCCACTTGATGATTGATTAAAGCAGAGACTCCTAAATAAATTAGTCATTGTCTCAAACAATAGAGTAATCGATTATGAGATAGTTGTAATCGATTAAATCGATACGAGACTTAACTCTTTAAGCTTCATACAACTTGTTGTAATCAATTAAAACAAAGAGTTTTTGCCTTTGAAGAAACTTTTCTAACTTAGAAACTTTTCTTCATTCTAACCATGATGATGCAATACATATATCGAATGTACTAGGATACAACAACCAAGATAACAACCAATACAAATGTCATTCAAGGAAGTTAGGCATGTAAAAGCCAAAACTTCTTCAAGCTTTTCCTTGAGCTTCAAGATTTAGCCTTAGGTTGTTCATTGTATTGCTCATGTTGCTCCCCTCATCTCTAACGATCTCCCTTTTTTTGGCTTTGATGATGCCAAACATAAATACAACATTGAGTGCATTTGGAGAGTCAATCTTGAGATTGGATTAGAGACTTGATCCTTAGTCTTATCCTAAAAAATTCTTAACACTTAAGAAGAGATTAATTCATCATTATCATCATCATATATGTCAATTCATTATCCTGTATCATATATATAAATAACAATGCAATGCTCAATGCTATGCAATGCATTCAATATATAATAGTGTATATTCTTCTCCCCCTTTTGGCATTAACAAGGCCAAAAAGGGTGATTATACACAAAACAGAACATACAAGTAAAAAGAGAAATAAAATCATATTTCATTAAGCATAAAGCATTACATAATCATTAAATAAAGACAAACAAACTTAATCATCATCTTAAAACTAAGACAGACATAACTTGACATAACAGACAGACCATCAAACAACAAAAACAAACACATGAACATAACTACACTTCATCCTCATCCAAGTTCAAGAGGTTACTAAGAGATAACCTAGTTTATATGTTCTCAAGCCTAGTTGTAATGTTCTCTAAGGAACTATGAACTTCAACTTGGTGTTCTTGAAGGAGATAAAGGATAGCATCCAACTTCTGAATCATAAAAGACTCAAAAGGGTTCCATTGTTGAGATGACTCTTGTTGAGCTTCTTCTTCCATTTGATTGATGTTTTCTGTTGTTGGTGGCTCGCTAGCCATAATCCATTCATGATCAACATATGTCATGCCAAGCTTCTTGAGATGCCTTTTGGTTATCTCATTCGAGGCTTTGGTGAAGTCTACTATCTCGTTAAAAACATCAATATTAAAGTAATCAATGAATCTAGTGGCTAAGATAGCATATGGAAATTCATAATCCACTAGTCGATGACTTTTCAACATGATATCTTCAATCAGGAGTACCCAATTCACTTGAATACCTGATTTTAGCCCATATACGATCTGCAAGTCGTTGTCAGTAACTTGAGCATGATTGTTGGACTAGGTGCCATAATGTATGTAATGATATATACTAACATTCTATCCTCAATTGTGAAACCACCAAGACCTAGTCGGTTTCTCAAAATCCTTGATGGGTCAAGAAGCATACCTCTGTATGTCCCCATCTTGTTGTAGCCATCCATTGATTCCTCAAATTTGCAAGCTCCAACCACATCTATCCCTACAACTGCTTTCCAAACTGCAACGTCAATAACCATCTCTACACCATTGACAGTAGAGTATAAATTCCTTCCATGTCAGCACGAGCACATGTATAGAAGACTTTACCAATTCTGGGTAAAAGGTTCCTTTCATCTACACGAACTTTGATAGACCATATGCCTTGAGCAAGTTGGGAAAGTTGAATCCCTGCTGAGAGAACCATTCTAAGTTCAGAAACTTGGGGATTCTCACATTCTTCACGACATAGATCATCTTGAAATCAATTTTTTAATTTTCGTTCGTGAACCACGTATCCAACTTTTTGACAACTGCTTGAGAGCACTCTCTTTGCTTCCTTTTCGAGAACTTGGCTTTCTTTTGAGCTTTGGAGGGGTTGCTGGCCATTTTTCAGAAGGAGTCTCGAAGGTAGAAGAAAGCCTAGGGTTTAGAAGTGGTAACTATCAAATAGTTGAAGGTGTAACTGAAGTGAAGGTTTGAGTTGCCTTTTATAGAGGGAAAGTGACGTTCTGGTTGACTATGGTAAGTGAAAGGAGTAAATACTGGAGTAATTGAGGTTTTGATGAGGTGAAGATGAAGAAATGTAACGGATTATATGCAATAAACATACAAGTAATCGATTAAACTAACCCTCGTTTTCACTTAAAACCAAAAGTTGCTATAAGTAATCGATTGAAATGCAAGCGTAATCAAATAATATGCCAGAAAAACTCCCCCTAATGCCATTGTAATCGATTAAAACGTTATGTAATTAATTAAAACAAAATGAAATCCACATCAAATACAATCATACAAGCATGTAATCAATTAAATAGACATGTAATCGATTTAAACATAAACTTTTAAACAGAAATACCAGAAACACAAAAACGACAATCGATTAAAACACAAGGAAACTAATTAAAACAACAAGTTTTCAAAACAGGAAATACATATCAAGCAATGGTAATCGATTAAATCATGGCATAATCAATTAAAATAGAAAGAAATCATGAAATAACTAAGAAAAACATGTGATCTTCAAACAAACTAGGTATTTGCATGAACCAATAAGCTAGGACACACACTAAACAAACATAAATGATATGAGTGACAATATGAATCACACACTATGCAAACAAGATGTTATTCTATGCTAGATGTATCCAATATGCCTAGTTCATTTCTAATGTAAAATAACCTATCTCTAGAAAGAGGTTTAGTGAAAATGTCTGCTAGTTGATGCTTACTATCAATGAACTCAATGCAGCAGTCACCTTTAGACACATGATCTCTAAGAAAATGATGTCTTATGTCTATGTGCTTAGTCCTAGAATGCATCACATGGTTCTTGGTTAGATTAATAGCACTTGTGTTGTCACAATTTAGAGGAATGTGATTAAGATTTACTCCAAAGTCTTTAAGTTGTTGCTTCATCTAGAGACTTTGAGCACAACAACTTCCTGCAGCTATATACAACTTCAACAGTTGAAAGTGCGACACAAGCTTGCTTGTTGAAATTCCAAGACACTAGAGAACTTCCAAGTATATGACATGTCCCACTTGTACTTTTTTTTTTTATCTAATTTGCATCCCACAAAATTAGAATCTCTGGATCTTGATTCATCCACTGATTTACCTTTCTCATTTAAGTCAAGGTAGGTTGATGTAGCCATAGGAATGGACGCTTCTTTGCATTTTTCCATACCAAATTTTTTTATTAGTTCTATGCAGTATTTATTTTGACCGAGGAAGGTTCCATGTTTCATTTTCTTGACTTGGAGTCCTAGAAAGAAATTTAATTCTCCCATCATAGATGTCTCAAATTCTTTTTTGCATACAACATGAAAATCCCTTGCATAAGGTTTCATTAGTATAGCCAAATATAATATCATCAACATATATTTGAACAATTAACAAATCATTGTTTACTTTCATAATTAACAAAGTTTTGTCAACTTGACCTCTAGTGAAAGATTGTTCAATTACAAAAACTGCTTAGTCTATCATACATTCATACCATGACTTTAGTGTTTGGTTTAAACCATATAGAGCCTTTTTCAATTTGTAGACATAGTTAGGATGTTCATAATCCAATAAACCAGGTGGTTGGTCTACATACACTTCTTCTTCAATGCGTCCATTGAGGAAGACACTTTTTACATCCATATGAAAAAAAATTGAAATTCATAATACATGCAAATGCAAGTAGCAATCTTATAGCTTCTAACCTTGCAATCGAAGCGTAGGTTTCATCATAGTCAATTCCTTCTTCTTGGTTGTATCCTTTTGCAACCAATCTTGCTTTATTCCTCACTATGATGCCGGATTCATCAAGTTTTTTTCGAAACAACCATTTGTTTCCGATTGACTTGTGAGAGGTTGGTTTAGGAACTAAATCTCATACTTCATTTCTCTTAAACTGATCTAACTCTTCATGCATTGCCATTAACCAATGTTCATCACATAAAGCTTCACCAATGGTTCTTGGTTCAACATGAGAAACAAAATCCATGTTGTTACACATAATTCTAAGTCTAGAGCGCGTAGAAACACCCTTTGAGATTTCTCCAATTGTTATCTAAGGAGAGATCTTTCTGAGTTCTCCACTCTCTAGGAAATTCTTTAGGCATTGTCATAGAGATCTCTTTGTTTTGCTCAAGTTCTTCAACCTTGATGTCATCTTCAAGAGTAGAATCATTTTCCTGAAAACATACATCCTCTTCTAAAGAATTTTCTTGAATAATAGAGTTAGTTTCATCACAAACCACATGTACAAATTCTTCTATAATTAAAGTTATTTTATTGAATATTCTATATGCCTTACTATACAATGAATAACCAAGAAAAATAGTCTCATCAGCCTTTGCATCAAATTTGCCAAAAGAGTCTTTACCATTGTTTGAAACGAAACACTTATAACCAAAAACTCTTAGGTGTGAAATGTTCAATTTTCTTCCTTTGTACAGTTCATAAGGAGTTTTCTTCAAAATAGTCTAATAAGTACTCTTTTCAAGATGTACCAAATATAGTATGTACAACATCTGCCCAAAAGTACTTAGGTAACCTTGTTTCATTTATAAGGGTTCTTGCACCTTCTTCGAGGGATCTATTTTTCCTCTCCATAACATCATTCTATTGAGGTGTTCTTAGGGCAGAAAAATTGTGGTGAATTCCATTTTCTTCAAAAAAATATTTCAAAAGACTTATTTTGAAACAATGTTGAGACCTTTTTCATTTTGAATCACCTTGGCAAGTTTGCGAAAAGCATTAAGAGCTTCATTTTTTGTTTTCAAAAACAAGGTCCAAGTGAACCTTGAGTAGTCATCCACTATTACTAAGCCATAGTAATTTCCACCTAAACTCATTGTTCTTGAGGGACTAAATAAATCAATGTGAAGTAGTTCAAGGGATTTTGAAGTAGAAACAACGTTTTTGCTTTGAAAGGATTTTTTAACTCGCTTCCCTTTTTGACAAGCTTCACATAGTTTATTTTTCTCAAACTTGAGTTTTGGATGACCAATTACTAAGTCTTTCCTAACTAGATGATTTAAATGATGCATGTTAATGTGTGCAGCCCTACGATGCCACAACCAAGAATAATCTATTTTACTCACCAAGAAACTTAGCTTATGAAAAGATGCATGCTCAACATTCAACATATAGATATTACCTATTTTCTTATCAATGTGGACAACTTTACCAAATATGGCTTCACTTATAAGACAATAATTTCTGTTGAATTCAATCTTGAAGCCTTTATCACAAAGTTGACTAATGCTTAGGAGGTTATGCTTTAGACTATCCACATATAACACATTCTTTATCTGAGTTTTGTGACGTATCCTCCATCTTTTGACACAAAGTCGGAGAGTTTGGACTTGTCACCCATCATGTGCCTAGAGCAGCCACTATCCAAGTATCGTAGTGAATCTCTGGCTTTTAGGCATACCTACAAGACAAAATCAATTAGAGAGAGGTGGTACCCAATTTAAGTTGGGTCTAATGGGGTTAATCTTCACAAATAAATCTTTTGGAATCCACGTGCATTGTCCTCTCTGAATGTCAAACCTTCTGACATAGAAATTATATGATGTATAACCCTTTTTCATGCAATAATGACATGTTTTTGCATTTATCTTAGAATACACCATGTTCCTCTTTTTTGAGACCTTGGTTGGGTTCACCCCTTTTGAGGATACAAATTGAGTTTTCTTTGAAAATGAGGTTTGCTTGTTATACCCCAAGTCAGTCTTGTCTATAGTATGCTTTTGCACATTGAGCATGTGATTAAGATCACTCTTTTCTTTATTCAATTTTCCAAAAAAATATTTAAGGTAGGAAAGCTTAGTTTGCATTTTCATACATTCAGCATGGTGATCCTTTTTGAAAATTTCAAGCTTAGTTTGCAAAAACTTGTAATCATCCATGTTAAAGGAAGTAAAGGTATCATCACAAGCAGTGACTTTACATCTTGAAACAATTTTCAGTTTTCTTTTCAGCTTTTTGATTAAAACAACAAGCCTTTGAGCTTCCTCATGCATCTCATTAAATGCTTCTAAAAGTTCTTCATAATCAGGATTTACCTTAGTTTCTTCACTTGATGACGGATCATTCATGGACTTTGACATTAAGCATATGTTAGCAATTTCTTCTTCGCTTGAAGAGTTGGAAGTTGTTGATGCACTATCTTCCCATACTATGTAGGCTTTCTTTTGTTTTCTATCCTTCTTCGCTTTCTTTTCACCAACATGTTTTCTAAGGTAGATAGGACACTCGGATTTAATATGGCCTTGCTTACCACATTCAAAGCATGTATAGTTGTTGTTGTTGTTGTTGTTGTTGTCAATATTCTTGGAGGATTTGGAGAATTTTCTGTCCTTGGATTTCCTAAGAAATTTTCCAAATTTTCTTACCATTAAATTGAAATTTTCTGCATCTTCCTCACTGCTAAAACTATCTTGATATTCCTCCCTTGAGGAGTTGACTTTTAGTGCAATCCCTTTCCTTTTCTTTGTTGTTTCTTCTGCATAAGATTATTGAGTCAATTCATGTTCATAGACTAGCAATTTACTGAAGAGAGCTTCCATCATCATTGTAGCTAGATTTTTGGATTCCTTAATTGCTGTAATCTTTTGGTTCCTAAGTTCTTCTGAGACAATTTAAGATCTTGATGTTCAACTCTTCATCTTCAAACATTTTTTTAGACCAAGGGATGGTTCACAATTTGAGTGAATCTTGTTTGAAGTTTTGAAATGGTTTCCCCATTCTTCATTTGAATGCTTCATATTCGGATATAAGAGTATTCTTTCTTGCTCTTCTCACATTCGATGTACCTTCATGAGTGACTTCAAGCATATTCCAATTTTCTTTTTGCACTTTTCTTTTCTTATCATTTCTCTTTCCATCCTATCCTTTAGGTATTAATTCACCATTCACTTCTTTAGTAGAAACGAAAGGACCTTTAATGATGGCATTCCATGCACCAGGATCAATTGATTGAATAAAGATTTCCATTCTCTTTTGCCAAAAAAGAAAAATGTTCACCCTCAAACAATGAAGCTCGATTCAAAGATGCATTCTCTTTGAAAGTGATTTGTTTTGAGCCCATCTTGTTAGAAAACTGTGATCTTGAGTAACTTTCAAGACTTAGTTCTAATACCAATTGAAAAAAGATGATGAAACTCAATAAATCAAGAAGAGGGGTGAATTGGTTTTCAAAACAATTTGTACTTTTAAAAACAGTTACATAAAAGAAACTTGAAAATTTCTTTTGTATGGATTGTATTACAAAACATATATGAATCGAACGTAATCAACACTTAATCAATTTTTCCTTGAACATAAAAATATCAAGCATGTATCGTGTACACAAATATTAGCACATTATAGTAGCTCAAGTCAATACCTCAATCAACCTTATAATGAACATAAAAATAATTAATTGTTTTGACCTTTGAAAGTTGTTTTGGTCATAGAGCAGAAGTAAACTAAAGTAGACATTTTTCTTCCAGCTTTGTGCATATTGGGATCTCATGGGGAAAAAATTTACAAAAAAATTAGAAGTAAAAGGGGAAGTATAAATAGTAATTGTCAACTTTTTTTTAAGAAAAAAGGTTATCTCTCTCTAAGGTAACATAATAATAGAGAAAAATTGTATTCAAATTTTTAGGTTTATTTTTGTGTTGTTTTCTAATTAATATTAGAGTTTAGTCTTAATAATTTGTGTATTAAAAATTTGCATTAAAGAATAATATAGATTATGAAAACAAATTCTCTAATTTATGAACATTCAGTCGCATGAAATATTTTGATGGAAAATTTTGTCACTCCGATAGTTCTACGTGATTTGAACGCAATTGTTTTCATTCTATGCCAACAAAAATTCTAATCTTGTTTAAAATATCATTTTAGTGACTACATTTAAATTGTGAAATGAAGTGCATATTTATAATTGTGAAAACTTGACATTCTTCTACGTTGTATTTTGGCTATAAGTTTTTGTTAAATTGCATGTGTAAAAAAACTAATTGCCAATAAAAAGTAACAAAGTATAAGACCTTGTGCGAAGAGAGACAAATCGCAGATCTGAATTGCCACAAAAATAATCCCTCAATCATTCCAAACACATTTGTTAGCTATTATCACTTATCTCTTTTTTAACTCCTCTTTTGCCTCAACTTTTACGAGTTCCAACTTTCTCTTGGTGTTAGCCTCTCCCATTTTAAGTTTTGGTGTTAGTGTTACCTCATTTGTGTCTCAAACCCTACACCAAGGTATCATATTATTGAATTTGTTTACATAATTTAGACCTCATGGTTAGTTGGGATTGTATAAAATATTTATAATTCTAAAATGTGAATATCATTTCGATGCATGTGAAAGTCAAATGAATTTATTCACCAAAATCAAATCAAACCTATAGAAATTTGAAATGTCATTAGTTTTTTCATTGCAACCATTTTAGTCTTTTCTTTCGTAGATTTTTTTATTTTGAAATAATCAATGTCATGATTGATGTTTAAGGAAATTGATACTTTCAGTTGATGATTAGTGTTGTAACTTGTAAGGTCCTATAATGGTTGGAATATCATTACTATCTGATCTATGGAATATCATTACACAGGACGAACCTATCAATCTTCTACCTTTTTTTTCTACAATGGCCACCATTGCCTCTTTTGGTGCTGCCACCTCTTTTGCCTCAGAGGACTTCTTTGGGTATGATTTTTCACTAGTTTTTCTCTACAAAATTTAATCTAGCATAATATTAACATTTATTTTAATCATTTATGTGTTTTACATGGAGTTAATTTGGATATTTAAATATCTTTTTTATCATGCAAATATATTACTTTTTGATTTTAGTCTATAATTTATGTGTTTATGATTATGTAATATTTAAACTTGTCCTCTTTAGTCCATCAATTATAAAAATGCTTATGTGGCTCCATAAGGAGTTGTACCACTTGACAATCCCAAATTACAAATGTAACAACATCAAATGGAATTTAAGTATAATAAAAATTATTTGGTTTGGATGGTAAGTAGTAAATGTTTTTATCCTTTCTCTGCATCATTTTTTTTATTTTTTATTTTGTATTCTTTCAAAAAAGGTCATGTATGCAAATTTATATTCACTATAATGTTGAATTGTTGATGTTACAGTGAATGTTGTGGGAGATGGAACACGTAGTTATAATGTGTCTAGTGATTTTTGTAGTTTAAATTTTAAGGATGCATCCCTAAACTTTGCTTTACAAAGTTTACAAAATATGCAATGTTGACAAAGATATAAGGAGTATGAAAAAAGAATGTTGAAATTATTTCTCGTTTGAATTATGAATTTTTTCTTACTTTTCCCCCTACATTTTTTACATTTCTTTGGTCAATATTGAGTTTATAATGACAATCTAGCCACAAAACTTTAGTTTCAGACCAACAAATTGCTTATTGTGATGTTGGAGCAACAATGTCTGAAGATTTCATTCCAAGTATAGGAAGTGTACCTGGGAAATATTTTTACCATGATTCTCTAAAATATAGTACCAAACACTACAACATTGAGCCTAAATCACTATTTTCTGCTTTTGAATTAAAGTCATTTGCAATTGTTATATTGAAGTCATTTTTATGTTCTATTTTCCTCTTATGGAGCCTTATGCAAAGATGGAACACGAGCATGATGAATTTCTACAAGAAAAATAGGACAGTCTTCCTGGCAATTTGAGTGTTCCCTCCAAAAAGTCGTTACATCAAATCATCTGTGAGGTGAGACTTATTTTATGCCTCTAATTGTTGGTTCAACTATAATGTACAATTGCCATTAATTTGTGATTTAGTACTAGAAACTTAGAATCATTGATGATGAGATATTGTATGTAAATATATTACAAAATCTTCCTAAACTATCAAAATAAATTTTCATAAAATATGGCTCTTATATGTATGTAGACATATCTGTTTCTTTTTCTTAATCTTCAATTGTAATGCAGAAAAAACACCAAAGAAGCTAGTTTAATTATGATAAGCAACCAATCACTTAAAGAATTCTTCCTTAAGAAAAGCTATAGTTTAAGTGGAGAGAGCCAAACACTTAAATACTTCATACTTCGTTAAGCATCCCATACTATTCAATGAGAGACTAATTAGACACCATTAATACCTAAGTCCCTATCAAATTCATTCAAGTTGAATCAATTATAGATAACACCAATTTATTTAATTTTATCGACATCAATTTTTTATATATGTTTTTTTATTCTAAAGGGAACTTTATGCCAGTAATCGATTAATCATTATATTGGTCATTGAATTTTTATTTTGTGGGAAAAAAAACAAGTAACATAAAAGTAGAGAGAAAAATAATATGATATTTGTTCTTTATCACATTATTGTTTTTCTCTCTACTTTTATTTAACAGTATTTGGAAGATAGCTACTTAGGTTGATTTGTTTCAAATTCTTCATAGGTTATTGTGGTGACGTGTTTTAGAAAGAATTGTTATCCATTATGTTTCATGATGAATGTCATGGAAACTACTTAAAGGTGCATTGTTTGTTTCCCCAAATTATTTATAAATTCCAAATTACTTGGATTAGATGACTTGAGAATAAACACAATAAAAAATATTAATTATGATCATTCAATATCATTTTCTTAAAATCTCACAGAAATTATATTTATATGATCTTTTGAACAGATGTTCCTGAATTAGCTGCTCACAAAGCTGAAAGGAAAATGCCTACTTTAGTTTACTTCTATGACCAAAACAACTTTCAAAGGTCAAAACAATTAATCATTTTTATGTTCATTATAAGGTTGATTGAAGTATTGACTTGAGCTACTATAATGTACTAATATTTGTGTACATGGTACATGCTTGGGATTTCAACATCATGGATTGTCCAAATAGGCATTGGACTATTTCAATTCTTTGAACAAAAGTCAAAGAATCAAAATGATAATATTAACAAAGTTGTGAGAACAAACTTCTTAGACAGAAGGTTTTAAAGGCTACAATTAGGTGCAATGCATCTCTAATTTTTGCCTCTATTGAGACAGAGATTGGGACTACCCTTTTCGTCCTTGAGTTGGCCAGTGGGTTGGTAAGAATATAAGATGAATATTTCATGCAAACATTGTCACATTTTCATTAGTTACTTTCATATAAATACTAGTTAATCATCTAAAAAAGAATACTAGTTATACATTCTTTGATAATATTTTTTCAATGCACTATCTCATAATTACACAAAAGTGTTCCCAACACTTGGAGTGAAAAAATTAGAATCTATTTTTCATTCAAAATATACAACGATAATAAATAAAGAAAAATAGATTTGTATATCTGGGTGCACGTTCTTGAAGCAACAATTTTTTTCCCAATAGTGTGAAGACTATATGTATATCCACATCCAGACTAATCTCTATTGTCAACTCTTTGATGAGTGGAACTCTAAAGAGCAAAATTTCTTTCTACCTTCTGGTGCACTTTACCTCAGGTAGATGCTTCTATTTATACTGATACGGATTTAAGCCTTTTTTCAAAGAAAAAAAGGAAAGAATTTATTTAAAATAATTTTATATCTCTTTATCTTTATAAAAATAAAAATTACCTCATATCTTTTATTGTAAGAAGTTTTTTGATATAAGACAAAGATAATTCATAATTAATCGCATAATTAATTACCATAATTAATCACATGATCTACTTCTAATATGTAATAATAAAATATTGTTCTTATTTTATGTACAACATCCACATTTATAAAATAATACTCCCTTATTTATATTAATTACATTCTTGGTGTTAGCATAAAATATAATAATATTTCACTAAAATATTTATAAATTAAATTCTCTAATTTAATTATCAAATAAATTATTTTCTTTTGCAAAGATTAGAACACTCTGTGTTATCTCATAGGTTCAATATTAAACGGGTAGTAAATTAATAATAATTAATTTACTAATCAAGGTAGGTGTCTAACAACACTCCCCTTAACGTCCGGATAACACGAAGTAACATATTTTATATTCAAGAACCAATAGAAAAATAATGTAATATTTCCTTCCATCTTTTATAGCTCAAGTTAACTCTAGAGTATATTATTATTGTGAAACTCTAATAAGCTAACACATTTAATCAATGAATGACTTAAGAAATTCTTTTCTTCTTTCATTTGCCCTGGCCAAGGTTTTAATTTTATCATAGAGATCAAGCTCATTACCTAAAGTTGATGGATCCCTTCTTGATTAATCATTAATTTTACATTTAATCATATCCAATATTCATTCAACTAGTGCCCTAAGGCATTAAAGGCCAGAAATTAAAATATAACAAAAAAATAACTTGTTAATTACTATGATAATCTAAGATCAAGGAAAAATATTCTATTTCTTCTTGAGAACTTCCCATTGACGGTAATATTAATTATTAGAAATTCTCAATTAAGTCAGTTCAATGATGACTTCCACATATATATCATTTATATATGTAATTTAATAAATGAGATCTATTAATCTTTATCTAATAAAGATCATTACATATATATTGATCTATTTATATTATTGATGTCCTATTCACAATAATCCTACGATCAAGAACAATTTAGATTAAAATTATAAAGAACTTGTTTCTCATTATCATAATCTCTATCATGATAACAAACCTCTAATTTTAATCAAGGACTTGTCAAATTAACAATTTAATAAAACAATAAATATGATAATAAAATAAAGAACAATTTTTTTACTAAAATTGATAACATGATGGATTGGATCTTGGACATACATATTTATCCCCAATACTATCTCTTATTTGATGAAACCTATATGAGTTTCACTAAATATGTTGGTCTTATTCCCTATTTGATATATCATATTTCCAAACTAGTTGGACTCGTGTGGATTTTAATCAATAAGATAAAATGTGTTGAAAAATGAACTACAATCTCTAGCTAGCACCTTTGGTTGAATCATGCAAAACTTATTAGAGATAGAAGGAGCAACATGATGATTAACCTAAGGCTAAAGGTTGAAGCTCAAGGAAAAGCTTGAAGAAGTTTTGAAGATGTTTTGGCTTTTACATGCCTAACTCCCTTGAGTGACATTTGTATTGGTTGTTATCTTGGTTATTGCACCTTAGTACATTTGATACCTGTATTGCATCATGCATCACCATGGTTAGTGTGAAGAAAAGTTTCTTCAGAGGCAAAAACTCTTTGTATTAATCGATTACAACCTCACCTCACCGTAATCGATTACAACAAGCAGTTTAAAGCATAAAGAGTTAAGTCTCATATCGGTTTAATCGATTACCGTTATCTCATAATTGATTACTCTGTTGTTTGAGACAATGACTGATTTATTCAGGAGTCTATGCTTTAATCGATTACCTAGTGGATTAATCAATTACTTCTCTCTCGGATAGTTGTTTAGAGGTGAACAAGAACACTTTAATTGATTACTTAGATAATCTAATAGATTATTTTGTTGAAATAATCGATTAGCTTATAGATTTTATCGATTATATACGGTTATAATTGTTTTCTCTATAAATAACCATCTTGTAGATTGGTTGTGATTGCTTGTAAGGATTTTTAATGCATAGTGAAGATCTAATTCAGGTTGTGGATTATATTATAACTATATTAACTTCTCTAGAAATAGAGAGTGAACCAGTATAAAAAATTGTGTTTCTTATCTTGTTCTGACCTTTTTCTCTCATTCAAGTAGTAATCAAGTTTTTCATAAAGATTCAAGTTTTATGATTATGAAAGAAAGAATGTCAATGAAGGATCATATTCAAGGAAGGATTGATTAAGGGTTGATTACGTTCGGTTTATATATGTTTTGTGATACGATTCATACAAAAGTTTTTTTAACTTTTTTTTTTTGTAACTGTTTTTAAAAGTACAAATTGTTTTGAAAACTAATTTACCCCCTCTTAGTTTATTGAGTTCCATCATCTTTTGTCAATTGGTATAAAAGCCAAGTCTTAAAAATTATTCAAGATCACAATTTTCTAAATTTTAAAATCACTCAAGTTCTAAATTTTAATTTTACAACTTTTTATGTTACCCTTTACAGAATAACCACGACACTGGTGCTTACTTGTGACAATGACCGCAGACAACGGACGGAGGTGCAACACGAGGGAGACACACTATCAACAAACTACAAGTTACAAACAGAGTGGGTAGATGACTAGAGTGACGAAGTGCACTAGAGATGGCTAAGAGCGGTTAGTGACCTCCTCCAAACAGCTATGTCAGGAATATGACTCCACATATTCCTATGTTTCAATTTTTAGAACAATGTCAGCATCTTGTAGCGCAATATAACTATGCATTTGCAAACCTTTCCCAGGAAATAGTTTTATTGGGAAAAAAATAGAACAAGAAGTAATGAAAACACGACAGAATGGACATTAGACTATGCAAGAAAAAAAAAATGAACATAATCGTTTATATTTAACCAAATTTCATACCATATGTTTTGACATAGTTCCTTCCATTTTTTTGCAACAAATTAGTCTTAGATATGTTATGGTCACATATTGATGAAATAGGATCCAATAATACATGAGATAAGTAATTTTACAGTACATAAGACAAAGATATATAATTAACAATAAACTTAAAGCCCCACAAATGTTTTCACAGGTTTCTTCTTGGCTTCAAATAAGACCAATTAATAACTTATGACAAGGTTGGTGAGTGCATATGCATAATATCTCTAGCCTACACTAAAAATTAGGAATAATTGCTTGAATTTGGTGGTACTACTGTATATTTCTAGCTAAACCCACAAGAGATTATAAACAACATGAAAAACCACATCATGAAGCTCCGCAATAATCCAAAGCCTTCTTACCTTGACCATTATGTTGAGACCACTTCAAACGTGATCGAAAATATCACATCTCTCACACACAACACATATTACGCTAACTACTTAATTAGCTTGCATAATTAGATTCCAAAATATTAATTAGTGTAAGAAAATAATTTTAGAAAATAATTTTTGGAATGTATTAATATATGCAAAATATAATTTTTAGAATATTTACTCATTTCCAAAATAAATTTTAGAGCTTAATTTTCAGAATAAGAAAATAAATTTAAAAAATCGAAAAGTAAAATGTATAAATAAAGAGGAAGACTGCAAATATCAATTGTCAAAACTTAAGTCAACCCACATTGTTGTGTTCGGAGCATATTATCAGGTTTAGGCATGTATTCCAAAATGCTTGTTTGAGAATGTTGTCCGAAAATAAAACATGTTAACTCTAGCATTTCTGGGTTTCGAACCCAGCACCCTATGGTTATAGGAAAGTACCATTACAACTAGGCAAAGTTGATTAGTTGGTAAAATGATAGCAACTATTGACTCATTGGTTAACTTTTCACCTAGTGATTTGGTATCTCAATCCAATTCGATGATTATCGTAAAGACATTTGGAAAAAGGAAGTGTTGAGACTCAAACTTATTAGGATAAATAATCATTTTCGTCTTTAAATGTGTACAACGTTGATAAATTCATTTCCGAAAGATGAAAATTCAAATTTTAGTTCGCGAAAGTGAAAAAAGTGTGACTAATCCACTCATCTATTAACTTCCGTATGTTACTTTTAATAAAAGAGATTATGTGATACATTAAGCGCTCCACACATTTAGTGACTATTTATCCAAAATATAATTTAATCTTCATCTTTTTTTTTAATCGTTGCAAGCATAACATTACAATAAAACAATTAAAAAAATAAGAAAGCAAGCATAAGTTAGAACAAACATAGTAATAAAGCATAATATTGATTAATATCTGTCTATTGCTCTGAAATTTTCAAAGTGACAGTATGATATCCAAAATATGAGACTCAAACAAAAATGCACAACCATTAAGTTAATCCTTAAAAAAAAAAAAGAGATCCAATTTGATTTTGTTACTACCTAATATTGTCACAATATAAATTTTAGAGTAACAAATAAATTATGCTTATTAATTAATATTATGTTTATTATTATATTTGTTCTAATTTATGCTTGTTTTCTTATTTTTAAGTGTTTATTCTAATGTTATACTTGTAACAATTTAAAAATGAAAAAAAAGATTAAATTATATTTTGGATAAATAATCATTTTCGTCCCTGAATGTATAGAGCGCGGACAAATTCATTCCTGAATGTGTCAAGTAGACTCTTTTATCAACGTAACGGATAAAAGTTAACCGATGGATATATTTATCGCACTTTTATCACTTCCAGAAACTAAAATTTGAATTTTCATCTATTAAAAATGAATTAACACTTTACATATTTAGAAACAAAAATAATTATTTATCGAATGAGTAATTTTGTCATACAGTTAAAACCGGAGTCCTGGAAGCAAATCCCCATTACTGGCTCATGAAGTATGAATAAGAAAATTCCAAAAGTACCATAATACCACCAGGCCCCAACCCACTCACTCACTCCCCCTTTCCATTTAGAGTTCTCTCTTCCAAAACCCAAAACAAAAACCTCACTCACCTCTGCTCTTTTCTGTGAATCACTTATCACTTAAGAAAATAAAAGAGCAAACGAAATGTTGCGGTCACTTGCGAGAGCCGTAGCGACCAATCATCGATGTCACGCCACGTTCTCATCTCTCAGTCACTCTTCTAGGCCCCCAAAGCCCACACCACCCTTCAAACCCGATCCCAAAAAATCCGCCCCCAACGCCGCCGCCGCCGCCGCACTCATCGACGAGCAGGAACGTCGCCGGCAGCTCGACGCCGACGATAAAAATCCTTCTCTCGATGTGGGGCCCAACGGCCGCCCTCTCTTCTCCGCCGCCCCTTCCTTCTCCCACCTCTCCCGCAACGACGTCTGCACCTACTTCAAGCTCACGTACTCTCCTTTACTCACTTTGTTTGTTTTGTTTTTCGTTGTGGCATTTTGTAGAACACCTTGTGTGCGTCTTTTAGTTTGACGTTTCTTCCGGACTCTGCGTTCCTGAGTCGGTTTGGTTTTGCAGGAAGGATGCCCTGAACAAGGTTTTGCCAGAGGGATTGCCAGTGGGTATGGTCAACGAGTTTCAGGACTCCCTGCGAACGGCTTTGCTTGTTCGCCAGAGCTTCTTGGATCTTCGTGATAACTTCAGGCGCGTGGTTGATCCCCCAATGTGGTCCTCTAATGGTAAAGGTGCGGTTTTTGTAGCCCCAGATGGTTGATCCTTTCGAAATGCTTGATTATTTTTTTTTTTTTTGGGTGTTTGGTAATGCATTTGTGAGGCTCAAATCCTTAGTTTTAATTTTCATTATCAAGTAAGCTTAGGAAAAATAAAATTTGGGACAGTCCTGAGTCATTTATCGGAACACAATATTATCTTACCTAAAAGGAGCTTTTCACAATAGAGCTTTTAGATAACCTCTTCTAGATAAGATTATCCAAACAGACCCATTGTCATCTATCGTAAGTTTATTAATTTTTATAATAATTACCTTAAAAGTTGAATGTAAAATTTTTCATTGCCTGAAAACTTTTTTTTTTTCAGGAGTTAAAGTTAGGAAGCAAGTTGTGTTAGATGGTCCCGTTAGCTGTGGGAAGAGCATTGCGCTTGCAATGCTTGTTCAGTGGGCTCGAGAAGAAGGTTGGCTGGTTCTCTATGTTCCTAAAGGCAAGGATTGGACTCATGGAGGATTTTTCTATAAGCACCCACAAACTGGTTTATGGGACACACCTGTCCAGGCTGAGGATGTCCTCAAGGCAAGATTGAATTTTAATGTTTTTAAGTTTTACCTGTGTTTTGTGTTTGCTCTTTAAGTTGGGGGTAGGATATGCTAAAGCCATTTCTTGATTACTACTTTACCATCAATAAGTCAGTTTATTAACGCCTGTATAGTTGCCTAGGATGGTATGGTATTGAACTGTCCTTATGGCTCAAATGGTTCTCTATTCCTGTGTCAATTGGGAACCTATGCAACTATTTGTATTCACCTAGTTGACCTTGCAGTTTATCCATAAGTATAAGTAGCATGTTGCAAATTCTTAGAGGGATATATTTATATTTAGCAATTTTTAGTGAATAAGTAAAGGAAAGGATTAGTATGCCTTTCTTTCATTTTGTTTATTTTTTAACCATATTCTTGCTCTATCTTCCTTTTCATGAATATTTTGAGAGTGTAGTTGTTTTAACTTGCCCTATGTTGTTGTATTTATCTTTTTATAATATTGTATCCATGAAGGCCAGAGGAGTGAATATCTACATTATCCTCATATCCCGTGATAATAATGTTGGGTACTTCACCCATTTCTACTGTTTTGTTTTTGGCTTCTTGGATTCATTACCCTGAGTTATTTTGAATGTTATGTATTGGTCATTTATTTCCAGGATTTTTTGAAGTACAATGAGTCCTACCTAAAGGAAATGCCATGCCAAATATTTGATCCAATCCTATTAGGTGAGGGTGCTGGTGTTGGATGGTTGAAAGATGTTGATTCCTTGGCAATACCTGAAGGCACAAATTTATACGAGCTGGTGAAGACTGGCATTGAGCAGACACATGCAGCCATTGGAGTAGTTGTTCGTTTGAGGAAAGAGTTATCACTTGTTAAAGACAGGCCTGTTCTTATTGCAGTAGATCAAGTGAGAAACATATTCCTTGATGCTAAATGAGTAAATGATGCTCATTCTTTGAAATTATTTGTTCTCAAAATTGGGCTATGCTATATTTTGATTGTCGTTATTTCTGTGGTTGTCTTTCTCCAGTATAATAACTGGTTTACATTCAGTGAATATGAGGAGCCAGTCACTATCCGTTCTTGCCGGCCAATACATGCTAGGGAACTTGCAATGGTTGGTACATTGCTTCTTGTTACTTTAAACCATAGTTAACAATATATAGCAAGGGATGGGAGAGAGCTTTAATTTCTGGTATTTGTATTTATCTCCTTAAAATTACTTGGGTCAACAATTAGGCTTTCGTGCAAATGATTAGATACCTCTTTCTTACTATTGCAGGTGAAGGCTTTTAGATCAATGGTGCATGATGATATGATGGTAGGTGCCTTTTCTCATTCAACAGCGGTAGGAAAACTTCGTAAAGACTTACCAGATGTTCCAGTAGATGCTCGTGTTATGTTTCCTCGATACAGTTTAGATGAAGCCGAGACTGTTTGCCATTATTATTTAAGGTATGCTTACACAGTCATAGTCACTAGTTTCCTGGTTGATAACATTGGTTATGATATCCTGGTAACAATTTCTTGTTTATAGCAGGTAGGAAATCATTTGTTAATAAAACAATCAGTCTAAAACACCTAGTCTACTTTTGTATCCCATAATTTTTTCCTTCATTCAATTTTGTAAGTTTTCCTATTTGAAATGTATAATTATTTGTGCATTTCCAATATCCAAGGTACATCAATAATTTCTTCAAAATAAAAAGATACATTCTGGATATTTAACTGGTTCTTCAGCAAATTATGAATGAAGTAATGACCTTTATATTTATAATATCTTTTATAGTCCTTAAGCAGGAGTATTAATCTCAATCATCTCTTGATTACTTGTGTCTTCTAATTCTTGTCTCTAGCCTTTATCTTGTTTTGGTTTGTTACTAATGCAAATAAATTCCTCTGCTTGACAGTTGTGTTTCAGTTTATTGAAGTTATGTTTTCATTTTTGACAGACAAAGGCTAATTCGTCGTGAAGCATTCTCAGAAGAAAATTGGAAGAAAATTTACTTTTTATCCAATGGAAATGGAACAGAAATTAGGGGGTTGGTTCCTTTCATGCGATGACAGACAACAGATGCACTATTTTTTCACCAATGAGTTGTGTTCTGATTGTTGTTTTTAATAATATTTATTTTTGCCATCCATTTCCTTCAACATAGGATACAGATGGATTGCTATTTGCGTGATCCACTTCAATCCTATTAAGTAGCACTAACAATTATTCTCAAAGGCAATGTACTATTATGTATATTAACTTGCATCTTATAGTTTTAGAATCAGTAATAATTTTCTTAACTTATACTTAAATAACATTATTCGTAAACTAATGACACTCGTAGAAGCACACATTCAAGGATATTTTGCATTTTTTATCATACACAGTTAAACACTAATCTTTTTAAGGAGAGGTAAATGTACTACTCTTGTAAGTGTTTTGTGCTTAGACTAGGGTATAATCTCCCTCCTCCCTTTCGTGTACCTAAAAAAAAATAAACACCGTTAAAACATACATGATAATGTCATATAATCGAGCATTCATAGTTACTATTGAACGTTTAAATTACAAAGAAAAGATTGCAAGGAAGATGAGGAGTGTTCATAAATCGATTTACTAAATAAACCTAGAAAATTGAAATAATCAATTTTTCTATTGAATTGGATTGAATTTTTGATTTGATTTTGAAATCTAATCCAAACCAAAGTTATTTATAGGTATACATTTCTATTTATAAATTTATATACTACTCATGTTTATATTTTAGTTATGAAAACTATATTTAATTGATTTTTTTAATAATTATTTGATTAAAGGTACATAAACTTAATTATTAAGTTGTGTAAATTTACTTGTAATAGTATATATTTAAATGGTTATTTTACTATTAGTTCTTTATTGAATTATATAAAGGAGATATTTAATATTTTAAATTATGTTTTATTATATTTATTGTATATCTTAACATTGATTTAGCCTTTCTAAAAAAAAACGATTTTAAATAGTTTTTCCAAAGAAAAAAAATAAAACAAAAAATCAATTCAATTTAAATAACTTTAAATTATATTAAATTTAAATTTTAAACCAACTTATAATTGAATGATTAATTAAGAACATTGAAGTAATTGGATTATATAATTTTATTTCTTCAAAATTTGATTAATTCAATCTACAAACACTCCTGTGTAACATGGTTCATAAAAAGGATAAGTAATTAGCATAATACAAGAACACAAGTCTTGGAGTGGAAGGAAAAAAAAAAGAAGAAGAAAGAGACTAGGTTCAAAAAGCAGAAAGAAATTTGCCATTTGATATGACATATTCTTATTGCTAGGTGCTACCCTCATCACCTCTCATAAGCTTTTTGAGGGCCTCCATCTCCTCCCTGCACTTTGACATGGAACTTTGGGGAGGGAAACAAAGACCCTAACTCCTCCTTTCACTGAAGGATTCAAGTTACTAGGAGGCAAGAAAAGGCACAAGTCCACATACCCTAACATGTTCCATGGAACTGGTACTATATTCACTGAAGCCTTCCATCCAAAATCTACTTCTTCCATCAAACTCAGCTGCCTCCAATCTGTTAACACCACAGATGCACATGTTCCTTCAACCCTAATGTTCCTTTGTCTCATTGTCTCCAACATGTTTATTGTGTTTCTGATGTACTCATTTTTAGAAGGAAGCTTTTTGCTCTCTTTGATGAGCTTCACAACCTCTGAGAGTGGTTTTTCATCAAGTTCTTTTACTGTTAGCACTACATTTGAACCCACAAAAGCATTCCCATAATACCCTTCTGGCAAAGGTGGATCCAATAGGTGCCGCACTCCAACTGCTAAACACAGCATGGTTTTCCCATTACAGCTCAGTTCCAAAGCTCTAGCCCTTGACCTCCAAACATATGCACCAAGTGCTTCAACAGTTGTGAAGCTTTCTTTCACAATATCATCACTTTCCTTCATCAGTCCATTTTGAGTCTTTTTATGCTCTTACCGTTTAAGTTAAAGCATTAATGTGAAATCTCCTTGGTTGGCCAAAATGGCGAAACTGCCCTTGAAGTCTCATCTATGGGAAATTGGACTGGCTCCATATTAAGAAGTAGTGTCCCCATTAGTCTCTCCCTCTCCCACACAGGTTTCACTGAGGGCTCACTTTTTCCACATGCAAGTTCAGCCAAGGCTCTGAAGAATTTAGATGCACCAAACCCATCACAAACACTGTGTGACAAGCCCATTCCAAGGGTGAAAGCCCCACAGAGAAACTTGGTCACCTTGAAAACCAAAGGGTGATCATGAGAATTATTAGGTTTATCATCAGCAAACACTAGTTTCTGTGCAGTTGGAGCATCAATCCCTTCAAGGTAGTGAAGAGAAGAGAGCTCACAGTTTGCAGTTACCTCCAAAAATGGAATTCCATCAGCATTGCAGTTGATTCCAAGTTTTCCATCATCAAATGTCACTATCTTCCCAGCAAGTGGATAATAGTAAACAAAGGCCTTCGAGAGGGCTTCTTTTATCACATGAGAAGGGTCTAGTTGGCCATTTGGTGAATCAAGATTTCCTTCGTAGACATAAATGGTTTGACCACTGTCAATGGTGGACAGTGCAAGAAGTTCAGGTGGTGTTGGCTTAGAGGGTTTAACTATCACAACATCCTTCATATTAAGGACAAGGGGTGTCTTTAGGTTTGCCATAGAATTTAATGCGTAAAAAACAGATATGCGAGGATATGAGAATATATATGTATTAACTATTAAGTGAGATATATGAGATGGATCTGCTTCATATGTATATATAGATAGAATTGATTGTGTAACTCTCCTTTGGTCTTATCCATCCATTTTGAGATTGGAATCATTACACTCCCAACTCAGGAAGTGGGATTGATTGAAGAATTTGACACTCGCACTTATGGAATAGGAAAGTGGCACCTTGATTAGGAGGGAAAAACGGGATTTGAAAGTGTAGCTTACAATTAAACTACCAACTTTGTTACTCTTGTAACATGCAGAAATTTGAAAGAATTTTGTTCGCTAAAACTAATGAAGATTATATGTGTGGAACTTACTATAAAATAAGTTATGAATGGTTGCCTGTGGTTGCTAAGTATCATTTTTATGCAAGTGAAATGATTACTCAAATAGTCAAATTGTTTCTGTGTTCACAGCAATGTGGTTTTATCATCATCATATCTTCTGTTAACACTAGAGAGATATACTTGTTGGAAGTTCAGAAATAACGATTCAATGCTGGGGACACATGAGAACAGTAATATAGTAGTTGGATAATATATATTTTCCGTGGTGAGTGGAGATTCAAGATACGTGTATGTGAGCAGATAAATCCTGGATCGCACTAAATAAAAGTTATATTGGTGCAGGTTTCAATTCACACCCAGAAATCACACGAATATTTAATTTGTACACTTGAATTCATAATCTCAAACGGTTTTTGTGAGAGGATGATATATATAGTAGTGTACAAGAACATGTACGCACTATATGAAGTCATAATAGAATGCTTTTTTGAATAACTTGACATTGGTACTTGATGAATGATTCTAGTGCAAGCAAGACACATACGGTGTGCTTCGTGGAAGACAGGCATATGTGCGTGTAAATACTATATGGTATTTTGTAAGAGACTATAGAGTATAAGAGAAATAATCTTTATAATATATAATTGAATGAATGATGATGAAGGGTTAACTCATCTCATATGTGCTCTCATTTGGCCATAAACAAATACAAGTATGTCAAGGAAAGATAAGAATGAAAAGTAAAACAATCTTATATATTGTATGATAAACTTTATATATATATATATATATATTATAATTTTGTTGACATTTTTCTTTTATGATTAATAAATAAATGCAATATAATGACTTTGTCATCATTTCATATTGTTATTATGAGATTAAGAAAATATATACTAGCGTAACAATGTTGTTTGCAAAGGTGGAGTGACAAACAAAGGGAGGGTAGCTTGTCAACAGACAACAGGTGTTATTGTTATGGAAGTGCCTATCATTGTCAATCCGTATTTAACGCTGATGGTCGTTACGCGGAAAAAATGATGATGGTTTTTTTTTTTAATGTAAAATTACATTGTCAATTACTTTTATTAAACTAAAAATTAATTATTTTAAAATTATTAAAAATATTTGATAAAGTGTATTCGAGACATTCGATAATAGAATTTTTATTTATTTATTTTAGATTAGATTTATCTTTAAGACAAATTTGGGATTGTATAATGGCCTTTTCCTCTTGCTAATTAATTACTAATTTTTCATATGACAAAATATAATGTTGGTTTGACGATGAAGGAAGAAGGGAAGAAGAGAAATTTTAAGTTAGAATTTCCTTGCTAACAAAAACTAATAAACTAAAAATTAATATATATGGATAAATAAAAAACTAATTTTCATATAGTCAACAACTGTTTGGTCCATATGGATTTATAGGAATGGTACCATCTTTAATAATGACAACCAAGATGCTCAGCAAGTCATGGATGCAATTAAATTCAGATCGTGGTCTTGATTGAAGGCCAAGTTAAAAGTATTTTCTTAGTCCTTTAATTTTATGAATGGTCAGTACAACCGTTGCTATGTCTGCAACAAATTCAGAAATAACTATTTTCTTTTTATCGACAAAATATTAATAATTAGTAAGTTATGTTAGTGGAAGAATTTGAAACCATGATCTCCTTATCACTTTAACCCTTATACTATCTTATGACTCCCTTCAGAAATAGCTATGTGGTAACTTGTGACAGGTCCAGAATTTTTGGTTAGTATATTCACTATGGGATGGAATATTGGGACAATTGGTTTACTGTATGATGCTGCTGTGGTTTTTATGCAACGATGCTCAGCAGGATCACGGCTATGACTTATGGTTTGGGAAACATGAAGATGTTTCGTGTGTGTTTTATCTGTTCGATGAGAAGGGATATAGTTGTATAGTATAAAAACTGTGGTGGGGGCCGAGCGTATATATGTAATCTGGGAATTGGACATTTGTTTCCTGCACTCCCACTGTTGAATCTAGCACCTCTCATTGTATTCTGGAAATTCGATTCTGGAATGTATGAGCATTTCAGAATGCAATAGGAGGTGCAGGATTCAAATTTCTGTAATCTGATATGTACTCTAAGGGAGGGCCTTCTGAATTTTTTGTTTCTGGTGCTCATATACTGATTGCTAGAAATGTTTAACTCAATAATTCATTTCATCACTGTTATTTGCATTTTTTATGGTTTGTGCATTTGGGGAATTCCTAAAGCATTGCTTATTTTTCTTTAAAAAAAAAGTGCAGCAATTGACTCCTGAATAGTGAGTGCAGTTTTCTATTTCGTAATGATTATTGATGCTTCACCCAATATAGTATCAGCTAAGAAGCACAGCGTTTGAGCCTTGGACATATCAACATAAGCAGTTAGAATATTTTCAAACAGTTTTGGTTTGCTAGTTGCACACTCAGTAGGAATAAATGTCAACCAAAAGTTCAAAAGTCATTGCATTTTTTATAAACTGTAAGAGATAAGTATATTACAAATACGCAAATAGAGAGACAATGTAAAAATAAATTAATTAGCATCCTTAGTTGCCATCTCTTTTTTACATCTCAATAATGAAATGAAATTTGATGAAGATTCATCCAACCATGGTTCTCTTCCGTCATCTTTGTCGCACTACAAGTTGTGAAAATGTATGGAAGTTAGTACTATGTCTTGAAGAAAATGTGTTAAATTCAAACAAAGTATGAGAGGGAGGGTATAACCTTGTGCAAGCTTGCTCAATGTGGATGACCACTGCTTTGATGACTTCATGTATGCTGCAAGTATCTGATCCATCTGTTCATGTTGGTTAATTTGAAAATCGAGATGACACTGGATAAATCTGAAGTCGTGTATAACACTTTCAGATTGAATCAAATTTCGGGGTTCAACCAAAATTGTTCAATCGGATAAAATCAGAAGATTATAATTCAAGAGTTTTATTTTGGTCTTGTATGTTTTGTCACCCTTTATGCTTTTTGAACCAGAATGATTATTTATGATCAAAGAACAGATGGTTTCTGAACCAGATGAAAATTTTTTCTTTTTAAAAACTGCCGTTGATGGAAGTTTTAGTAACTTCCATGTAACTTCCAAAATTTGCCTAAATCGAACATCTCGTTATTACATTAAAACAAGCGTGCACTCTTATTTTAACATAATAAAGAGATCAATTACACTAAAATGTCCAACAAACCTCCCCCATTTTAGTGTAATTACCGATCAAATCACCAAAGTCATAACATACCACAAACTACTGCATAGATGAAATATCGTGACGATTGAATTTCATCTTAGCAAATTACACGTTTCAAATATTCGAATATCAGGGTGTCACTAAGGATTGAACCCTTTCTATTCATAATGAATACATGAAGATAATCTGCACAATAGTTTATAACATTACTCTTGCTCGACACTAGTTTACTAGCCTGTGTCCCTATCCTTCATAAGCATATCAAAGCCAAGTCCCAGCTTCTTGAAGCGGCTAAACTTCATGCTTATATAGGTAGTCATTTTCTTTCTTGCACCTGCAAATGCAATTTTTCAAAAGAACCATTGAGAAGTTATACTTCAACCTCCTTAACTTACAGAACCAAACACATTCCTTTTGGGATACTTTCGATGATGTGTTCCAATCTCTACATGTTAAGCTTTCCACATTGAATTCAACACCTAATGTCATATTAGATGGGAATTTGGTATCTTAACATAAGAGATTTCAGATGGACTTTAATCCTAATCCCACAGCCGACCTTTTCACGAGATCTCTACTTAACCCTTTGGTTAAATGATCGGCCAAATTATGCTGAGTTTTCACAAACTCCGCTGATATCACACCATGCATGATTAACTCCCGAACCATGTTGTGTCTAACACCCAAGTGTCTAGACTTCCCATTATACACTTGACTATATGCCTTAGCCAAAGTTCATATGGGGTAACCTTATTCCTTTTGTTAGGAATTCAGTTCAACAAGTAACAGCCTGTCAACATAGCCTCACCCCAAAATCCTTCACTTAAACCCGAATAGGATAACATGGAATTCACCATTTCTTTCAAGGTTCTATTTTTCCTTTCGACTACACCATTCTGTTGTGGTGTATAGGGAACTGTAGTTTGATGTATTATTCCAATAGACTGAAAATAAACCGGATCATAATACTCACCTCCCCTATCTGTACGAAGAGTTTTGATTAGCCCATTTTGATGAAGTTCTACCTTTTTCTTATAAATTTTAAATTTATCAAGAGCTTCATCTTTTGTATTTAATAAATATACATAACAATACCTTGATGCATCATCAATAAAAGTAACAATATATATATATATATATATATATATATATATATATATATATATTTTATGACCTAATGATGGAGTAGCATGCAAATCACACAAATCACTATGAATAAGGTCTAAGACTTTAGTCTCACTTTTAACATCCTTAAAAGGTTTCCTAGTGATCTTGGTCAACATGCAAGTTTTGCATTTTTCAATGTTCATATCAAAAGGAGGAATCATACTTGTTTTTGACATATCTTTTAATCTTTTGTAATGAACATGTTCTAATCTAGCATGCCAAATTTCTGATTTTGTCATATTAGTTATAGAATTACACGAGGCCATACAAACAGATTCATGAACAAAAGGAACATCAATGTTTAATTTAAACATTCCATTACAACGATAACCAAATCTAACAAACGAACCATGTCTTGACAAGATGTACTTGTCACTTTCAAGTACTTGCTTGAAACCACAATTATTTAAAACCATACCAGACAATAAGTTCTTACGAATACCAGGTACAAATAAGACATTATCCAAATACAAACTTTTTCCGGAAGTAAAAACTAAATTCACACAACCTAATCCTAGGATTGGTTCAGTTGCAACATTGCCCATCTTCACAATAGAGCCATCATCGATTGGTCTAAATTCCTTGAACCAATGACGATCTTTGCACACATGGCTTGTTGCTCCCGAATCAAACCACCAAGCAACGTCATCATCCTGCACATAGAATGCATCAGATATTAGTGATACATAATTTGAATTCGTATTCGAATTAAAATTATTCACTACAATCTGACCTTGTTGCTTTTCAGGATCATTAGACCCACTTGGACCAGCCTTGTTCTTTCCTTTGAACACCCGGCAATCCCTCTTTAAATGACTAGGTTTCCCAAACTTCCAACATGACAATTTTGTCTGTTTGTTTGGACCTTTGTTCTTATTTCCTTGAAATTTCCGTTTGTTACCTTTAGCATTGTAATTTTGATTAACTGTTCCACTTTCCTCTACCATATTAACGAAAGAGGAACCTGCTACGTTTTTATCATTGACTTTGTCAATTTCCTGAGCCCTCAGCGACTCCTCAATCATGAAATGACTACCGAGTTGAACCAGAGTCAACTCTTCCTTCTTATGTTTCGAGGTATGCTTGAAGTCTTTCCAAGAAGAAAACAGTTTATCAATTATAGATGAAACTGCAATGGATTCATCCATTTTCAAATCATGTTGAGTAAATTGACCCAAAATCCGCAGCAGTTCATTATATTGTTCCATAACAGGCCTCGAATCAATCATTTTGTAATTAAAGAAATTACTAACTAAGAATTTGTTACTTGAGGCATCTTCTGCCATATACTTGGATTCAAGAGAGTCCCATAATTCCTTAGCAGACTCAACATTTTGATAAATATCAAAGAGAGAGTCAGACATACCGTTCAGAATGTGTCCACGACAAATGTAATCGTCGTTCTCCCATTTCGAACGCTTCCTTGTTTGATCCAGAGTTTCGTCTTCCATATACACCGGCATCGGTGTACTCAGCACATACACCACATTCAATGTTGTCAAGAGAAAATGCATCTTCTTCTGCCATCTTCTGAAATCCTGCCCTTCAAACTCGTCCAACTTCGCAAACTTGCTTGTCATCTTCGAGCTATCGTTCGTCATCTCGAAAAATTTTGATTCAATCTTTTGTTGGTTAATTTGAAAATGATACTGGATAAATCTGAAGTCGTGTATAACACTTTCAGATTGAATCAAATTTTGGGGTTCAACCAAAATTGTTCAATCGGATAAAATCAAAAGATTATAATTCAAGAGTTTTGTTTTGGTCTTGTATGTTTTGTCACCCTTTATGCTTTCTGAACCAGAATGATTATTTATGATCAAAGAACAGGTGGTTTTTGGTGGTTGATGAAAGTTTTTTTTTTAAAAAACTGCCGTTGATGGAAGTTTTAGTAACTTCCATGTAACTTCCAACCGTTGATGAAAGTTTTAGTAACTTCCATGTAACTTCCAAAATTTGCCTAAACCGAACATCTCGTTATTACATTAAAACAAGCATGCACTCTTATTTTAACATAATAAAGAGATCAATTACACTAAAATGTCCAACAGTTCATACAAAATCCAATATTTAAAAAATGTCAGCCAATTGATTACTTGTTCATAACTTTTGTTTGTCTAAGTAGAAAAGTAGAAAGCATCTTATAGAAGAATAAGGCTTCACTCCTCACTAGAATATGAAGTTAGATGGCATGGATTTTTGGGTGGGTTAAGTACATCTCAGCCTCTTTGGTATAAAGGAAAGTGTGGTTGTTGGTCAATGAGAAGTTCATTAGTGGGATAAGGAGTTCATTCTTTAGCCGTAACATACTCTATGGTATTAATACTAATAATCATAAGGATTCAAATTTGACTTAAGTGAAAAGGGATAATTGAACTTTATCCCCTAATGTTTTTGCCTAAATCAATTTTAGTGCACAAACTATAAAATCCTGATTGTAAACAATAGAAAACAGCAAATTAGAAAAAGCCTTTATTTTATACCACGGGTATTTTTTGGCCAAAATGACAAAAGACCTCTTCATTGTCATCTATAATTAAAATACTGATCAAAGTGTTTGCTTATGAAAATTAAGATGTAAAGTAGTAGAAGAGTTTAAACTTGGTGTACTAAAATATATGGACATACATTATAGGTAAAATGTACCACAAGTGCCCTTTAATTCAAATTTTCATAACAGAAAAACAAAACCCTGTTTTCATTTCCTTGGTTTTCTATGGCATGACAGTTGGGGGAAAATGAAAAGTTTGCTTACCACATTCCCACATGATGAATGCATTGAAATAAGAGCTCTTTCTACTACATACAAATGGACAGGCTTGTCTTTTGGTAGAGTTGAAGTGAAGCTCAAACCAAAATCAATAAGAACCTAAACAAAATACACTTGACTTCTGTAACACAAATTGATAACATTTCGCACGATACATAACATGAATGGATAATAGGATATTACAGGTGTAACACCCTAAAGAATCACACCGAAAAAAAAGGGATCCATAAGTTGTGCAGGCATGAGATTGTACAATAAAGGATGACTTAAAAAATTTAATTGGTACTACTCATATAAACAAGATGCATCTACTTTTCGGTAGCCTAATACATAAGAACTCCACAGTTAGGCTTGCATGGCTTGAAGTAGTTATGGAATGGGTAACCTTTTGGGAAGTTTCCCAAAAAGCGTGCGAGTAAGGACAAAACACGCTGACAAGTCTCGTGTTGGTTTGTTGTGATAGTCATTGATACTGAAAGTAGAAGAAACAAATTGTTGAGCTCTCGAAAAGGGCTACCTACAGAGGATTCTGATTGGTGGAGGATTCTTACTAACAAAGATGTTGAGTGAAGTGTCATCAAGTGAAGTATTGTAGAGGGTACACTACTAGAAAAATGCAAATTAGCGATCGAAAAATTTCAGTCGCTGTTAGCGACCACAAAGTTAGTGTTGCAACTCGCGACTGAATATGTAGGTTAACACCTTATATATTATTCAAATATATAGTGTTATATATGATGTTAATTGTTAAATTTTTTAGGTTCTAAATCCAGAAAATAATATTCAAGATTCAATATTGGTTAATTTGGCATGGGGACCTAAGAGAAAAGTTGAATCATGACCTATCTACATTATAAATGGATACAAATTTCAAACAGTTAGTTGGAATGAAAACATGAATTCTTCTAATTATGGTGTTCACGTACGGGGAACTGATGGTCAACTAGAATCTGATTTTTATGGAATGTTGTCTGTTGTCTGATATTATTCAATTGGAGTATACTAGCATCCCATTGATGAAGTTAGTTCTATTCAAGTGTGATTGGTTTGATAATACTCCTTATATAGGGACACGAGTAGATAAAAAGTATCAGCTTGTTGAAGTAAGGCAATCAAAAAGATATACTAAAGCATATGACCCATTCATATTTGCACAACAAGCAGAACAAGTTTATTACACAACATATCCCGAGGGACATCGAGGATGGTTAGCCGTAATGAAGACAAAAGCTCGCAGTAGAATCACTGACAATATAGTAAGTGAAACTGAGCATGAGGCTCCATACCAAGATGATGAGCTTCTAGAGCTTCAAGTGTTGGAAGTTGACGCTGATGTCATTAATGAGTCTTTTGCAGATGTTGATGGAGGTGGAGAAGAGATAGATGCAGATTTACTCAAACAACTAGACTTGGTTGAACCAGACGAGGATGAATGCATATTAAGTGAGAATGACATTGAGAGTGATTTTGATGATACAAATACTTCTTAGGTAATTGATATATTAAAGTTGATTGCATGTTTTTTACTCTTGTAGTGAATATGAAAATGAAGATAAGTGACCTATTTTGGTGTAGAAAACATTTTTATGTGAGCTTTCATAAACAAGTTGGATTTATTTGTTTACTAAAATGTATTGCTTGTGGTACTTCACTTTTTATTTATTGTTCTTAAATATATTTCATGCCTTATGTTCAGTGTGTGTGTGTAGTTTTACATTTGTATGACTATGGTTTGTAATAATTATTACTTTTACTCTTGTAGTGAATATGAAAGAGAAGATAAGTGACCTATTTTGGTGTAGAAAACATGTTTCTGTGAGTTTTCATTAACAAGTTGGATTTATTTGTTTACTAAAGTGTATTACTTGCGGTACTTCATTTTTAATTTATTTGTTCTTAAACATTATATATATATATATATACAAAATCAAACATGCAGATGGCAGACAGAGGTAGAGGTGGTGGTCGTAGAATATTTAATCGTGGTACAAGACGTGGTTTTAGTTTGGGAGCTCCAATTACCACCAACCCTTCCCCTTCATCCATTCACATATCAAGCTCAGAGTCAATGGTTCATGTTGTTGCACAGACTCCAAACACACTTCCTACAACTCAAGACCAACCAAATCCTACCTTTGTAAGGGAGTCAATTCCCACTACCCCTGTTAGAGATGCTTCACCTTCAGCACCAGATGATTCTGTTACACCTGAGTACCCACCAGATCCAAATTGTGAACATATTGTTGATGAAAGGCCTTTCATTCGTGCATATAAAGGAGAGTAAGTGCATTTGATTTAAATAATAATTTTTCTTGAAATGTTTTTTAAATGTGGTATTGACAATGTCTTTGTACATAGGTTTCAACCAACATATGGGTGTTCTAATATCATATGGGCAAAATTTGATGAACCAGCTCCAAGTTGGTTGAAGGTGTCAGTTGACCTTTGCGATAGGTGGTTTGGAGAGTTTAAGGTAACTTGAATTATGGTGTAATTTAAAATTTATTGTTTCTTGTATCATTTCTAATTTAGTTCTTATTTCATATTTTATGCAGAAAGAGTAGGTGGCACCCACAAGAAGAGTGAGCTGTTAGAGTTGTTTTTGAGACAAAAGGTTCACGTATTTTAAAAAGTGCAATGAACAAAATCAGAAATGGTTAAGATAAAGGAAAGTGGATAACAACTAATGTTCGAGCAGGTTTGGAAGAACATTGGGGTTCTACAGATTTCCTAAACAAGAGCTCCACTGCCAAGGCGAATCGATATGTTGATAGAGGAGCCTCAGCATACTCTGTGGTGGTTCCATATCTATTGCAGCTCACTTTGAAAAGCTGGTAATATATATATATATATATATATATATATATACCTCATTGATTTTCAATTCAATGTAATTAATTAAATGTTTTACAATTTTAACTTCTTAAATTTATGTAGTCAAAGGAGTTTCAAAGACCACCAACTGCTTGGGAGGTGATGAGAAAACTAACAAATTTGAAGTTGGGAGAATGGGTCAATGACAAGTCCCGTGAATTTGCTGTAAGTTGTTTCTTCTAATCTTATCACTTTATTTGATATATAGTGGCTGATATTATAAATGAACTCTTACCTTTGATGAATATCTCTTGAACCTATATACACCTCTTGATTTTATTTTCTTTAGTTAGTGTTAAATGTTTGGGATTGGAAAGTATAAACTTTGAAGCCTACTATAGTAGATTAAAGTCAATTTTTTTCTTGTATTAGTGATGATTTTCTTGAATATTAATCCTTATATGTCTACACATTTAACAATTTATCTTCATACCTCACTTTATATTGAAGGAGAAATATCAACATCGTCGAGATGAAATCTTACAACGTTCGACAGAGGAAGACACATCTACACAGGATTCCCCTAACACTGTTACTTCTGTTAATGATAATGAAATATATTTGAATGTTGTTGGAGGTCCAAATTACAAGGGGAACGTGTACGACCTAGGTACTTTAAGCAAAAGGTTTAGTTGCTCAAAATTAGCTCCATCTACTTCTATTGCTCATGTGGAAGACCAAATAAAGGAAATGCGTGAGACAATTAATAAATTGAATGCTGAGCTTTTGGCAAAGGCAAATAAGGAGAAGACACTTGAGGAAAAGATGTTGCAGATGATGGAGAATCATGACCACCAAAGTCAGGAGATGCGACAACAGATGCAACAACAAAATGAGCAAATTCGTCAACAAAATGAGCAAATGCAGCGTATACTACAACACTTGCATATTCAGTCTATCATACCAGCTCCTAGTCTATCACCTACCATAACAGATGAAACAGAGCACCATGTTAATGATGCTCAGGTTGATCGTCCTCATGACATGGGAAATGATCATTGACTCTTGGTTATTGTTTACTTTACATTGATTAGTCCACGTTAGTTATGAATTTGAACTTTATTAAACTTTTACGTTGCATTTGATTAAACTTTGAAAACTTTGAATTTGCACTTTATCAATCTTTAAAATAGAACTTTATTATTAGATATATTTACTCATTATGAATGTCCACTTTTGTTTATAATTTTGATTATACAATTTAATTAAAATTTATGTTTACAGTCAATAATTATTAAGCAGGTCAAAATGTAACTGGAAAAACAAAACATAAATTAAAAAATTTAATAATAAATAGCGACCGAATTAGCAACCGAAATACAATGAATTCTAAAATAAATTATATACTAGCGACCGAAATATATTTAATTGCAAATTTAGCCACCAAATTCGCGACCGAAGGTTATTTTTTAAATTATATATTAAAATTGATTATTCAATAGCGACCGAAATAGCTACCGAACACCTTACGAATTTATTTTATATTTAACTTTAATTATATTGTAGCGACTGAAATAGCAATCGAATATTTTTTGATTTTATTTTAAATATAAAATTTAATTACATAATAGCGACTGAATTAGTAACGGACAGGTTCGGTTGCAGAATTGGTCCCAAGGAAAATAGCAACCAAATACTACGCTACCGAAATTAATATTTTAGTGCGTCACTATTTTGGTCGCTAAATAGCAGCCGAAAATAAATTCGGTGACAATGGACTTAGCGACTTGGGTTTTTGCGACGTGGTTTCATCGGTCGCTATTTCGGTTACTAACACTAATAGCAACCGTCTTTAACGATTTAGCGACAGAATTCTTTGGTCACTAAATCACGATTTTTTAGTAGTGGTAAACCATCAAGAAATCAACAATCGAGTATGTTATGACAGGACCTAAGAAGACATGAATGATCTCACCAATTGCTTTGTATGACTCTTCGATAACATGTTTGATGTTGTTAAATCACCATGAATAAGACCACCATCATGTAGCTTTCCAATCGCATCACCGATTTAGTATGCAATATCGTCCAACCATTCTTTATTGATATCTTTATTGATACCAAACAAAGTTGTTAAGTTATAAAACTGTCTTATTTACACTAAACACTCGGACAACACATTCACTGATTCACCAAGGTCATCCAAGAGAAGGGCTAAGAGAAAAACCATTTATAAGCCTTCTCCCACAATTGTTTGTTCACCACTCATAGAAAGTTTTAGTTGTCATTCCACAAACAATTGGATTAAGCCAAACAACCTCAGTCTCCATATATTATCTCTCCTCCTTAGAGAGTTCTTCTAAATTAGACCTACATGAATATGGTTCATCTAAGCCTGAGAATGATAAGTTCATTGTTCCTGACTTACTTAATGGGCTAGCCTCTGAACACAGTTGTACAATTAGCCCTTCCCCCAATGACACCATCATTGACATGAAAAGTTAATCATTCACTATAAATTATGAAAATCTTGATGGCTTTGATACAATTTCAACCTAGGCCTTGCTCCAATATTGAGAAAGCCAGTGAAGTTTATAAGGTAATTGAAGCCAGAGTTGATAAGATAAACTAAATATGATGAGTTAAAGGCTCATCAGACTTTGTTTGTTAAGAATGAGACTTTGAGTCAATTCATTCTCCAAAACTTGCAAGTTGCAAGCACGAAAGTTCAAGTCTATGCAAGAAGGAGTATGTCATCCAAAGCTTTGAAGAACTTGGTTGCCTGTTATCTTTCACTGAATTCATGCTTTGGATGCATTGGAATTGTATAACTTACCAGCTATACATACATACATACATACATACATACATACATATATATATATATATATATATATATATATATATATATATATATATATATATATATATATTCTGTATTAAGTGTCTTTATCCAATTCCACTTGCCATAGTTGGTATGAAGCCACAAAATTTGTATTAAGTGTCTTTAGCCAAGTCCACATTGTAAAGATACACTTATTTCCGTCCTCATGTGACTCATGACAAAAACTACACAAAGCATCATTACCATCCACAATAATATTCCTTCTAAGTAAATTTTCTTTTGTAGGGAGCCTATGATATAGAAGTCTCCAAACTAAGAAAGATAATTTAGGAGGAATTTTGATTTGCCATAGACATTTGAAGATGTCTGCATCATTCTTTCCAACTTGGAGATTAATGTAGGGCCATATATGTAGACTTACCCACTATACTTGGTTCAATGGAGAAATAAAGAGAGTAACTTTTTGGGATGTTTTTGGTGAGGTTACTTCCCTCCACTAAAAACTTGTCACTCTTAGGGATAATATTCATCATAATATCCTTCTTGCTATCAATTGCTACTAATTTTTCTCAAAAATTGAAACTCTATGTACACAAAGGGTAGAAATCAATTGCTACCAAAAAAACCTATGGATATATAGCACTTACAAGGTGGGTGCACTAATAAAACAATAAAAAGATTGAAATTTTACATAAATGGTAGGTGTTAATTGCTTCTACAAATCCTGGGTGTGATTACACTTACAAGCTCCTTGCTTGAGCAGAATTTGTCAGCTTCAATCTTCCTAATATTCAACATTTCTGGGTAGTGAAATTCCTGGTCTTTAACCCTTTTGAGCAAATTAAGTCATTTACAATTAATCCAAAAATCAATTATTTGAAGAACTAACTGCAATTATAATAAATATTATTCAGTAGTTTCCATCAATTGCAACAAGAAGCCAATTGAAACCTCCACAAGGGGAATTGAATCTTGCACTCCCTTATTCCATTTGAAATTATCATATATATTAATGTGACTCCATGTAGAGCTTGTAGGCCTTGGAGCTTCTTCATCAATGAAATCCTTTGTTTCTTGAAGATCAATAGTAGTGGAATGGAGAAGGAGAAAAGGTGATTGGAGATGCCACTTGAAGGAGAAGATGAGTCAAGAACAAGCTCACCACCATAGGAAGCCATGGATAAGAGCTTGAAGGTAGGAGAATATGAGTGGTGGGAGAGGGAGAGAGGGGAACAAAATTTTGAGAGAGAGAAGAGGGAGAACGAGGTCTAAACTTTGAAGTCTAATTTTCTCAAATGATCAAAGTTGCAAAATGCACACACAAGGTCTCTATTTATAGCCTAAGTGTCATACAAAATTGGAGAGAAATTTGAATTTCTATTCAAATTTCACTTGAATTTGAATTTGTGGAGCCAAAATTTCACTAATTATGATTAGTGAATTTTAGCTATGATTCAGCCCACTAATCTAAGATCAAATCCAGGATTCTCCAATAAGTGCGCTTAGGTATCATGAAGCATGTAAAACATGAAGGACATGCACAAAGTGTGACTATATGATGTGACAATGAGGTGTAGCAAGCAAATGTTTACCTCCCCCTTAGGCTAATATGAAATTTAATTGGATTGAGCTTCTCTCAATTCAATTAAATTTCTCTCCCAAGACACACATCAAATAGTACACTTAATGCATGTGAAATTACAAAATTACTCTTAATACAAAAACTAGTCTAGGTGCCCTAAAATACAAGGGCTGAAAAATCCTACATTACTAGGGTACCCTAAACTTGTGGGGTACCCTCCCTACACTATGGAGCCTTAAATAAAAGGCCCAAAAAATAATAAAACCTTAATCTAATATGTGCATAGATAAGTGGATTCAAACTTATCTCATGGACCCAAAATCTACCCTAAGGCTCAAGAGAACCCTAGGATCTTCTCCTGCATCCCTAGCCCAATCTTCCTGGAGTCTCCTAGACATGGCTCTAGTGATGGGTCCCCTCCTTGGGAGGATTGTATCATATATTTCCCTTAATGAATTAACATCACCTTCCCCAACTCACCCATGACGTCTCTCTTCCGCGAAGGTTTCTCCCCTTCTTCTTTGTCTCGAAGCCACACATCTTTGTTCCCTTTCTCTTTCATCATTGAAGGTAAGCTTCTTCCTTTTTGGTGTGGATTTGGGTTCTGGTGGGGTTAGAGTTGGGTTCTCATGTGGATGGGGTCGCATTCCAGAATGCTTATTCTGTAACCAAAAAATGCTTCCAGAATTGTCTTTCCAGAAGCAAAAAAAGCTTCCAAAGTGGTCCTTCCATAAGCAAAAAAACCTTTTGGAATGAGCTTTTCATAAGCAAAGAAAACTTCTAGAATGGCCTTTCAGTAAGCCAAAAAAACTTTTGGAATGGTTGTTCTGGAAGTACTTTAACTCAAGGAATGACTATTTTTAACATTGTGTTCAATTCATTAAACGGTTGATCTCCTATTTAATTATGAAGTAATGTATTATGCATAAAAATTAACCAATTGGTGGATTAATACTTTAGTAGAAGATTCAAGGAGACATTTTTTTGTCAACTTAATATTTTACATATCAAGTTGCTTAGGTGTATATAATTAATTGCTTGATCTCTTATGTTGCTATATGATGAGTGACTTGGGTGGTTATATTTAATCATAATTTAATTCAACCAAATAATCCATGAATATTGGCAAAGTTCATTGAGCAGTATCATATGTGAACTTTCTTAACCTATAAGAAATTACTCACTTGGCAAAAGTATGTGATAGCAATCAAGCTATTGATATCCAAATTCGAGACTGGTTCAAATCTCCAAGGAAGAAACAAAATAAAAATTAAAAGAAAAGTTTTATGAAATTCATTTGTGTCGTTATTCATTAGAATTCATAGTTAAATATAAAACAACCTTAAATTCCATGGTCAATGACAACTGTAGCCAGCTAATAGAAACTTCTAGGGAATGACAAGTTTCCAAGAAAAAATTATATAATTATCAATAAGGTGGAAATGAGTTGGACTGGGTCAGACCCTACCTAAGCTTGGTCTGATATTTTTTATATTTTTATAGTTCAAGCATCGGTTTGTTACCTCCTACAAGCCTATTTTTAGGCTTGTGCCCGACCTTTATAAAAGTCTGTCAGGTTCGTCAGTTCATTTAAAGACATATTTCATATTAGAACGTGTAAAAAACAATAATTTTTTAAACAAAACCAAAGATTTTCATTAAAAAATAATAAGATAATGTTAAACCACAAGATATGGGCAAAATTTTCCTACAAACATTACATGTGACATACTACCAAAGTCTTTTAAGTTTCACCAAAAGGAAAGAGTCTATATTCTTACTACCCATTTATACTACATTAACTAAAATAATTTAAATCATCAAACTACTAAAATAATTTTGTAATTTAAATAAAATAATTATAATATTATATGCCATATTAATAATAATATTTTTATTATAACATATTATTGTTAAACGGGTCAGCCCTTCAGGATTAATAGGTTTTTCTTAAGGCTTGTGACTTGACCTATTTAACTAAATAAGCTTTTTAAAAAGCTTAAGCTTGACTTATTTGCTAAATGAGTTAGGTCAGGCCCAAGCCTTAAACGGGTTGAGCCATAGGCCCTCAATGGATGACCTGACCTACTTCCACCCCTAATTATCAATAATATTTTATTAAATGCCTGTTTACGCTTATATACTTACTTAAACTTATGGGCCTTGTATAAATAAGGTTAGGTGAGTAGACTTTCATATTAAATCAAATCTTTAAATAAACAAGATTTTTTCTAATGGTAAGAACATATTTAATAGTGGATCTTGAAGTAGAATTTTGACCTCAAGATCTGATCTTGGCAAGATCTACTGCTAGAGCTAGATCAAGATCTCCTGTGTGTAGGATGGGTTCTTCCATAAGAACCATGAAGGTTTAAATCATTCTAAAAAAATCATTTTTTACATTCTCCTTAACAATTTATGGAGGGAAGTAACAGAAAAAGAGGTGAAAGAAGAAAACAAATCCACACTCACAACAATAGATCCAAAAAACAACAACAAATCCAACGAAAACAATAAATTAAAAAAATGAAATATAATTAAAAACACGAACCCAAGGGGGAAGAGCATCCCCAAAATTTGTTTTTCATATTTATTTGTGAAATAAATATATTATGTTTTGCAATTTTTTAACAATTAAATAAATATATTATTTTAAGTTATCATTGTAGAAAAATAAAATGAGTTTATGTTTTAAAAAATAAAATAAAAGAGTTTTATTAGAATTTGTTTTGAGTTAAGTTTTGGTATTTGTCTTATGACTCATAAGTTTTCTCTAATTCTTGGTTTTAATAAATTTAGTCATCACCCATAAAGAATAGTTTCATTTTGTCCCTAAGCCAAAACCTAACCTCTTTCACATTCTTCTATATTATTGGAATCCTTGCTACCTAGAGTTTTCAGAAGAAGCCCCATTGAATTGTGAGTCGGAGTCAGAATAATGTCTATTCTCCACGCTTTCTTTTTTCCAAGATAAGGGGGAGTGAAAGAGTTTCTCTTCTTTACATAAACCTGAGTAGAATTTGTATTTCCCCCCTTTATGAATCCTTTTGATTTTAAATTCACATATATTTTATTGTCGTGATAACTCAATTTCCTACACTTTATAAAGTGAATGCATGAAAATTGTGTGGCAATGATTTTTTCATACTTGATATATTGGCCTTTCAATCTTATTGAGTTTTTTTTTACTTTCTAAAATTTTCGACGCCGCACTGTATATATGCACATATATTGACACTTTTATTTCACAAGCTTTTGTTTTTCTTTCACATTTGTGATTTATCATAAAATGCACAGATGTAGTTGTTATTAGATATTTGAATTGACTAAAGCTTTAACCACATTATGTATTTAGGCATACACTGGATTGAAATTGATCAAAATAGTTGAATTGGAATTGAGCGAAGATTCTTAGTAGATTGTGTGGTATATTCTTAGATAATATGTATGAATTCATGTATACTTTTTTTTTACATTTATATATACGTATATACATGGTTGTCAAACTCTAGAGTTAACTCATAGACTCTTACGAGTTTAAGAGTTTACTTCAACCTTGCGAGTTGACTCGGAAGCAAACTCATTTTTGGGCAGACTCGATGGACTCAGAGTGGACTCATGTAAACTTGCGAGTCTGGACCGAGTCACATGAATTTAGTTGGAATTTTTTTTTTGTAAAACGGTGTCATTTTTGTGCGAGTGTGCTGTGCCTGGTTTAGGGATTTGCTTCGTGCTTGCTCATGCATTTTGTCTTTCTCCCTCAAAGCCTCAGGCCATAGGAGAGTTGGAGGAGTTGTTCAGTTCTCAAAGTCTTAGACGAGACGACACTAGAGTGCGATCTGCGACACGCGACACTAGACGACATGCGACACGGCGGTGCATGGTGCGGTGGTTACCTTGTTCAGTTGGAAGCTGCGAGTCCCACGAGGTCCACGATGAGCTAGAGAGAAGCAGAAGCCACGAGTTCGGGTGGGTAAGAATTTCTAAAATTTCATGGTGTTAGGCTGTTAGCTTAGTGCTCTAAGTCTCATTTTCTGTTGTTGACTTGTTGTGAACTAAAGGACATGTTAATCTGAACAAACATATGGTTCCAAGTGAAGTTTTTAAGTAACAAATTGCCACTAGGAATTAGGAAAAGCCAGAGAGGGAAAAAATGAAGTGACCTTGTCGAATTTGATTCCCATGGCTTTAGAATTTGATTCCTGTGACCTTGTCAAATTTGTCGAATTTTATTCATTATGCAATTATAGGTATGACACATAAAGCACTCAAGCTGGTATCATTGTATCAGTAAGAGATTTCAGATTTATATACACATAAAGCATTCAAGCTGGTATCATTGTATCAGTAAGAGATTTCATATTTATATATGTCAAGCACTTGAGACTGGTAGTGGGACAAAGATAATTGCCTCTTATTCATGTTAGTAAGAGATTTCAGATTTATATATGTATTAGTAAGAGTTGTGTTATTCATGTTAGTACTCTTAGAGAACAATATATAGTAAATTAGTAATACACAGTACACACACATAACTGCCTCTTATAGTAAATTAGTAATACACAGAAGAATATATGTATTAATGTATCAGCAAGAGTTGTGCTATTCCTATTAATTATGTAATTGCCTCTTATATTATGTTCCTGTTAATTCTCTAATCTCTATTACCACCACATAACTGCAAGTAGGATTTAGGTGCATTTACCACCACATAATTGCCTCTTATATTATGTTCTTGTTATCTCTAATTGCCTATTATATTTTGTTCCTGCTAATTCTCTAATTGCGGAATTGCCTATTATATTCTGTTGTTGTTAATTATGTTCCATTTCAGTACAATATATTATGTTCCATTTATGTACATATATTATACGCTCTGCCTAAAGCTTGGATTTCATTTGTGATTTGTTTGTACATATATATTATAGGCTTTGTGTTCCATTTCAGTATGTTTGTACATATATTATCCTTATTTTTTTACGAAGTAGACTCTTACGAGTCTACGAGTCGACTCTACGAAGCTTTTACGAGTCTGCGTAAACTCTCGATATTGATAACCTTGCAATATATATGTGTTTTAAAAATATTTGAGATTATAATACACATAATACATATGCTTTGTATTCAAATGAGATTCTAATTGTAATATACATGTTAAAAGAGTGCATCAGATGTATGATTTAAATTATAACTCATGTTAATAATATCATATTATGCATGTTAGTTTGGAAAGGTATTTTCAATGACAACTTTAGTTACTATATAAATATTTACTTACAATATTTTGTTTTATATAATTGAGTCCATTAGATTTGCTTTCTACATTTTTTTATATATTTGAATTGTTTACTCTTATGCCTTGTTTCATGTTAGTTACATGTATATATAAATGTATGGTAAATTGAAAGCTTACTTTGAAATTTATGATCCAGTATGATGTTTATAATATTGTAGTGTTGCTATAGTATGATTCTGAAAATTATTCAAGTGTTGGAGTTTGAGAATATTATGGTTAGATTTGATGTACATGTGTATGTTGTACCTTATGAACACTGTTATGAATGTTATGAAGACGTATAAATGAACATGAGGTGGATCAAATGATATCATTGTAATGTGTATGAGGCCTAAGTCTATCTGAGGCAGGGACCATCATGTTAAGTTAATGCAAAAATGTCATGATTGTCGTGTATGTCTCATGCCTCATATCATGTGTTTTTTGAGGGATGTGTTGAGCTAACCCTGGAGGGCATGAATGAGTTGAAATATTGCTTTGTCCTTGGGGGTTATTTGGTTTGGAATCTCCGTGTGGCTCATGCCAATCCCATGACTTGGAATATCCTTGCAAGACAAGATAATGTTGATGCACTACCAATAGTCTCATTTCAGTGAGAGTGTGTTGTCGGATTTCCCATGGCATGGAAATCTGGCAATTGCACGTCCTCCTGGACTTTTTCACAAGTGTTTTATTGGTACCACATGAATATAAAGTCTTAAGTGGAATATGTATTATAATGTATGTGTGCCAATGAGAATGGAAATGATTGTGTGAGTATGGTACAAATGTTTGTTAGCACGATGATACACTATTTTTAATTGTTTAAAATACTTACTCTATTATATGTGGTGAGATATATCTTACTCCCTTATCTTTTTGTGTTTTTTATGTTTGGTTGATTGCCATTTGCAAGTGAGACTCGGTACCATGCTGATAATGATTCTTGAGAGACTTAAACTTTAATTTAGAATCTATTTATTTTATGTTTTCTTATGAGATGTAATGCTATCTAATAGGCTGTGACATCAAGACTAGAAAATACAATTAAATTTATTTCCAACCACACACATCAAATATTCATTTAGTGCATGTAAAATTACAAAACTACCCCTAATACAAAAACTAGTCTTGATGCCCTAACATACAAAGGCTGAAAAATGCTATATTTCTAGGGTACCCTACCTACAATATGGAGCCCTAAATACAAGGACCAATTATAATGACATCCTAGTCTAATATGTACAAACATAAGTAGGCTCATACTTAGCCCATGGGCCTGAAATCTACCCTAAGGCTCATGAGAACCCTAGGGCCTTCTCTTGCATCTTTGGCTCAATCTTCTTGGAGTCTTCTATCCAATGCCCTTAGAGGGTAGGATTGCATCAATTCTCATCCACAATCCACAACATTCTTGGCTGCATTGCCAAAACGAGGAAGTAGAGAACATAGTGGTATTTTCCTAACATGATAGCTTTGATATCGAGGCATGCATGCAACATGGTAATTAGTCCAGCAAGTGTTGTCGGTGATATATATATATATATATATATATATTTGAATGAGAACTTTTTTTATTTGAACATGAACTTTGCCATTCCCGCCTACTCTTCAAAATCCACTAATTAATTGATTATTAATGGGATTTGCTGCATCTTCCTCTACGATTGATATGAAGTAGGTGTAGTTCTGAAGGGTACCCTTTTTCAAGCATTCAAGTTCACTTACCAATCATCATAGGCACTGTAAGCCTAGCCGGTCTTGTTTGCATATCAGCTCAAGCAGTTTTCGTTGTTGGGTGAATATATATAGCCTAGCCGATCTGGACTGAGCAGCTTCCTCCAGTTTTTTCTTTGTCTTCTCAGCCATCAGCTTCTGTTCTAAATATTCATAACCCCAACGATACAACACATGGAGGGCGTTGTTTTTCTTCTGGATGGCCTGCGCCTTCTTCCGCACATCCTACAAAAATCAAACATTAATGAAACTCATTATTACAATGTATTATAATAACTGCATTTTGGTGGAAAACAATTAAAATGACAAAGTACATACCTCCCATGAGGGGTCTCTGCGGGTCTGACAAATCTGGGCCCATTTCTCCTTGATAATGCCATATTTTTCATAGACAGTGTCATCCACACTGACCTTGTCGGCTGCAAGTGCCCATTTCCTCGTCAAATCATTTAAACTGTCTCCACCACTCACCGACAATCTGAAGTAGTTACTTCTTTGTCCTACCATCAGAAGCTTCAGGGATATCAAATTCAGCCTGACAAACAATAAATTAGGGTTTATTGTTAGTATATTATAAATTTTGGCTAATAAAGAAAATGAAAGATGAAAACTCAAATACTTAAATATCCTCCCATATCAAATCCTTCTGAGCAGTAGGGACTTCCTTCCAAGTCTCGTATGTCACGTCGACCTTATCACGAGCGACAATCCCCAAATATGTTCTTAATTTCTTCTTGTGGGGACTGTTGGCCTTCCCGGTCGCAGGATCGATGTGGACCACTAGTCTCTTTGTCTCAGGTGGTCTAGTGGCCAAGGATTGTAGTTGTGTGGCTTTGTGTGTCAGCTTCAAGGTAGACGGAGACGCTGATGCTACTGCAGGAGGAGGAAGAGGAGGCGAGGCAGGTGTAGTAGCCATGGGCCTGTAAATAAAAAAACTTGAGTTAGTTAACATTATAAAAAAACTGAATTATTTATGTAAATGAATGTACTGAAATGAAATACATAATTAGAAAATTACATTAGACAATGTTAATTAATTTTCCTTCATCATGATCATTACGATTAGCATGAACGTTGTCAGCTTATTCTTCTCCGACGATGTTAGGAGTCATTTGTGTAGACAAAGGACTAACATGAGTATCAATGTATGAATCATCATCTTCTACATTAACACCAATTGTTTACCCGTGTAGAACCACAGACCACCTTTCATCATAAGGGTCATGCACATAAAATACCTGTTTAGCTTGTTCTGCCATGATGAAAGGGTCATTGCGGTAACCTAGTTTCTTTAGGTCTAACAACGTAAATCCTACATCATCAATCCGTAAACCGGTGTTGCTGTCAACCCATTTACATTTGAAAACACAAACAGTAAATTTGACATAGTTAAGCTCCCAAATTTCATCAATGAACCCAAAGTAAGGGATGGAAGCTACACAAGGATTGTCATCATGTGCACTTGCAAAGTGTTGAGATTCAGCCCTTGGGTGACCCCGTTGTTTTGCATTGTACTTTTCTCGTCTTGTGCTTTTGTATAAAAGGAATACTTGTTTATGTCGTATCCTTGCCAAGTTATAACATTTCTTTTAGGCCCATCTACTAGCTTTCTTAATGTTTCAGAAGCATTTTCATCAGCAAAGATTGTATATTTAAACCAATCAAAGAAAGTCTTGTTATGCTTTTTCAAGACCCAGTTCTTTGACATTTTTGGATTACTTTTTTTGACTTTATCTAAATCCTTCATACATAGGGGCATGTGCTTGCTGAAAAGACTCTTGTCCAAGGTCACGAATCATATCCTCCAAGCGATCTCCCATTTCTACATCAAGCGGTTCGGATTGGGACCCACTCTGCATGTCTGTTAATTCTCCATGCCATATCCATGTGGTGTAATTCTTCTTAATTCCATCACACAATAGATACTCCCGTATGTCGTCCATTATTTTTCATCATCCGTTCAAACAATTGATGCAAGGACAATAATATTTTCCGTCCTCATCCGGTCGACTTCTTTCGGAGGCATATTGCAAGAACTGTTCGACGCCTTCCTCATATGCAGAGCTCATGCGACTTTCATTCATCCAACTTCGATCCATCTAAAAAATAACTCTTTCATACTCTGAAACTCATTCAATGCATGATATCTCACTTTTTCATTTAAGGTGTGGTCTTATCCCATTCAGGAAGACACATTTTTATGGTACATTCATGTGTTAAGGTTAATCTTATTTTGTTTAATTTGATGAAATTTCGGCAGCATTTCGCATTGGTCTCCAAGTACACAACATGAAATCGTTGACATTAATTCGCCGATAATCAAGTATGCACTCAGAGAACAACTAGAAATGCATTGTACCATAATTTCATCAAATTAAACAAAATAATGTTAACCTTAACACATGAATGTACCATAAAAATGTGAGTCTGCCCAAACTGTCCAAACGGAAAATTCAAGATTCAATACAATGATTAATGCAAACTTTCCGCAAGAATCATTGTATTCAATCTCAAACGGGAATGTAAGGTTCACTCATTATGAACAAAAGTTGAATTTAATGCAAAGCACATTAATGACATACAAATTAAATATAGTCAGATATAACACAACACAACAGATCGGGAAGCACCTTAACCAAACAAGAAAGCAATGGCTGCGGAGTTAGGGCAACAGACGGTGGAGCTATCCACTCTCTTCACACATGCCGCTAATGATAAGTCGTCCAATTTGTTAGTGTCGCTAAAATATTGGCAGACTTATCGTTAGTAGCGCATGTGACGAGGGTGGATAGATCCACCGTCTGTTGCCCTAACACGGCAGCCATTTCTTTCTTGTATGGTTAGGGTAATCTACCCAACTATTGTGTTGTCTTATATCTCAAAAGAGAAACTAGCTAAGTAATTAAAACCAGCGGTTGATAATATATATATATATATATATATATATATATATATATATATATATATATATATATATACACCCACACACACATACAAGTCCGTACGTACGTACCTGGAATTGCTATAATCAAAGACCTTCCCGAGCAACGCGAATTACCAATAGCAAATGATAACCTGGCAAAATGTGAAGTCAACAAAATTTAATGATTTATCTCAGAAATTGCCAAGTAGTTAGTTATTTACCAACTACATTACATCTAGCAGCTTCTATTTCTATTATTTGGTAAATTACTCTCCTTGCCAATTTTCCTACTATTTACTAAACTTAATATTTGTTAGTTTATTCCTTCTTAATCTACTTTTTGTTCATGGGCCAATTGACTTAGTAAGTAACCTAGTATTTGATTCATTGTCCCCTAACTAACTAACTAACTAACTAACTAACTAACAGACCTATCAAATAACATTTTAAGTTGCAGCCCCAGGGGCAATGCTGCTGTTTCATTGTCGGGGGCATCAATTCAGTGATTTGGGTGGTAGGGAGGTTGCAGCCCCAGGGACAATGCTACTGATAAAGGGTCCTATGAGCAGAGACCATCATCATTTGCCCCCAAAGCCTATGAGATGGAAGGCTCTTGCAGCTCCAAGATTAACAACACCAAAAATAACACAAACTTCATGTCCAATTCTTCCAACAAAGACATGTTCCTAGACAGCTACACCACTAGTTGGCAACTAAACCAGATTTTCTAACAATGCATTGAATGGAAGCTTGTCTGCCGCTCTCTCTAATTTTATTCAATGAATACAGACAACAAGTACACAAAAATTATGAGACCCCATGTAAATTTTAGGTAGATGGCAACAATTAAACTCATTGTAGCCATAGGCACCAACAATTGAAGTCGTTTGTTGTAACTGCAAGTTTCCCTCTTCACCAAAGCATACATATATATACAAGATGTGATGGAAGCTTGCTTGTGAAGCTTCTATGGAGGTTGGATCTTTGAGCTTCAATGAGGTCCTTCAATGGTAATTTTCCACCATGGAGATGCAGCGGAAGATAAAGGAGAAGAGGTGAGAGGAGGCGTCATCCACTAGGGAATAAGCCATGGAAGAAGGAATAGGTTTTAGCATACCTAGGTTTTAGCACCCTATATTACTAAACTTATTAAAACCTAGGTTTTTTAGGCTAAAACCTAGGTTTGTATTAAAACCAAAAATAAGAACAAACCTACCAAATGAGTCCTTATGTACATGAATCATGAAGATGTTGGGTGCATAAGTGATTTTACAAAAGAGGGTTGCAACACTCAACACATTCATCATATCACTTATTTTAGGGATTTGGTGCCTAATAATACCCATTTTGGGCACAACCAAAGCACAAGGATTTAAGCTCTTATGAACCAAACCCTCATCCAACAAATTCTTTACTTGAGGAATAACCTCAAGACCAAGAGTCGTGGCAATGCTAACAAGTGTCTTTTTACAAAAGAGAAAATGTGGAGGTTGTCTAAGAGGGAAAGTTTCTTTAATGTTTGTCTTTATTGTAAAAGGACTTTCCTTCTTAGCTAACCTCTTGGAGGAGACACTTACCTCCTTACACTCCTCCTTAACCATTAATGGTCATCCTTCGTCTTGGGGGTAGATTTCTTCACTAGATTCTTCCCCTTTTGCTTCTTCACTTTCACTTGAGGAAGGTGAAGTAGTAACCTCATCTTGGCTACTATAAATGTCTTGGCCTCTTATAATCATGGGTTTCTTGGTGGGGAATTGAGAAGTAATGTGTCCTCTTCCAAGACATTTAAAGCACTTTATGGAGCTAGTCTTCTCTTGCATACTAGCCTTAAGGGGTTGTTTTTCTATTGTCTTCCCCTTATCATCTTTGGGCGTAGAAGGTGTCACCCCTAAGATTCCTTGCCCTTGGTCTTTCTTTGGATAAGAGTGAGAGCCATAAGATTTTAAAGTATACTTCCTTTTGAGTTGTTGCTCTACCCTTATTTCCCAATCTAAGTTACCACTACATTGTCCTTCCCATAGAAGTATGGGAGATTAATGTTAGCCTCTTAAGGCTTTCTTTCCTTTTCTCTCCTATGGGAGTGAGGTCTAAGATGTGACCTATGCCTTCCTTCATAATAGTCACAAAGTTCTTCACTTAGGCTCTTGCAAGAGTTATGACTACTATAGGAGACATGTTTTTCTTTTCTTAACTCTTTTAGTATTTTCCTTCTTTCTTCTTCCCTTATTTTCTCTTTTTCATCTTGACTTATTTCTTCCACTCTTTTTTTTCCTTTTTCTTTTCTCTCTTGTTTTTCTTTCCACAACTTAAGGGATCTCAACTCATATAATATCTTATACAAGGGTTCCTTAGGAGTAGAACCCTCACCATTAATACTAGATGAAGAATGAAGACTCATGTTAGTTTCTAAGTTGTGGTTCTTTCTTGTTGGGGGTTTGAAAACAAAAGGTAAAAGAAACTATGGTTGAAACTAGCCAAAATAAACACTTAAAGAGGTGTGAAAGATAAGGTAAAATCTAATTGGTAAAAGGTAAACTATCTAGGTGGTTTGACAATGGAAGGTAAAGGAAATAAGCTATGAAAGTAAGCAAGAAATGTAAACTAGGCGAATCCTAAGAGTGTTTGGATGACCACATTTAAGGTTCCCAACAAAACACTCACAATCCTAAGGGAAAATTGCCTAAAATTATTACACACAAAGGGAAGTAGGGTGACCTATTGAAGGCTCCCAACTTACTTCCAATGAAAGGTCTTTTTTGTTACAAAATTTGAAAGCAATGAAAGTAAGTAAATTGCCAATTACAAAATTGAAAAAAGGTCCTCAATTTTGGTGTTTTTTCTCTCTTTGGTGATTCACTCAATTTGGAGTGTTTCTTAGTCCAATAACTCTTTAGGTGGTTGGCCCCTTGCTTCTTGACCCAAATTCTTCAAGGGATGACACTAATCCTCCTTTCCAATTCCCCTATATGGCAACTCACAAACAAGGAAACAAAGAGACAAGAAATAATCAAAGACAAAAAAAAAATTAAATGAAAGCTAAACCAATGGAGTTTTAACAAGACAATTTTCAAGGATTATTCAACAATTAAAGCAATGAAATGGAAATAGAAGCAAGCTAGGACTCAAAGAGAAACTTAGAATGGCTCTAGAGTAGAGTAAAAAAACTGGAGAAAAAAAAGACTCAACAAACCTCTAGCTTTGGCACTTGTTTTCACACTAATTTTCAATTGAAATTTAGGAACTAAGATTGGTATAAAATAGGCACCAGCTATAGAATAAATTTTGAGCCAAAACAATAAGCACACTTCCCTTTCACTTTTTTTTTCCTGGATACTGATTTTTCTGCCAACTTGTCTGATTTTTAGTATTTTTTTCCTTTTATCCAAATCACTTGGTTCTTTTTTTATAACTTTTTTCCAGATGTCTAGAAAATTCCGTAAAAATTTCAGCTAAAAATTCGAAGTAACCAATTCTCAATAATTTTTACAAGTTTGTATGTCCAAGCTGCCAGTACCAGTGATTTCAAACTTCAATTTTTTTTAGCATGGAATATTGATTGCCTTGGGCTTACTTTCAACCTTCCTATGTATGTTGAACTCACTAGGCTTGTTTACCACAGTTTTAGGAGTTCAATATTCACTTAGAATAAAAATTTCAACTAGCAATTCATTCACCAAAACTCAAATTCACAATAGACACAATCATAAGGAAACCTAAAGGTTCAAGAAAAGGATCACAATCAAAGACTCTCTAAGAATTTTGCATGAACATGTTAAGGACTAATTAACATGCAAAGATTTGACTCAAATCAAATAATAGGCTAAAAGAATTTCATACACTCATGAGCAAATGAGTTAGACAAAGAAACAAGAAAAATAAAATTCAGCACAACATAAGAAATCTTATGTGACAAGTTTCATGACTAAACATGACTTCTATGACAAAACTACAATAGGTAAACAAGTCACTCTAGATTTTTGAGGTTTTGTTCTACTTAATGTTTTTGTAAGAATTTTATGGTTTAGTTTTCAGCCACAAAAAATAACAAGACAAAACTCAAAGGAACCTAAACTCAACAAAATTCATGGTTCAAGAACAAGAACAAGAAATTTGAACCATAGAAAATCAAATCTAGCTTCTATAGCAAGTTTAATCGGTGGAAACTCTAAAGAATCATGTTAAAAACATTTAGCCCAAGACATGTGAGGAGATACATGGAGAAAAATGAAGAAACAACAATGGAAGAGAAGGTAAAGCAAAAAATTAATGGAGGTTTAAGGAGCACCTACTTAAAGCTCTTGTGCTCTGATTACCACTTGATGGAAGCTTGCTTGTGATGCTTCTATGGAGGATATATCTTTGAGCTTCAATGAGGTCCTTCAATGGTGATTTTCCACCATGGAGATGCAGCGGAAGATAAAGGAGATGAGGTGAGAGGAGGCGCCATCCACTAGGGAATAAGTCATGGAAGAAGGAGCTTTGCCACCAAGAATGTGCCTTGGATAAGAAGCTTGGAAAGGATGCTTCAATGGAGGAAAAGAAACAGAGATAGAAAGAGAGAGGGGGGAACACAAAATTGGAGGAGGAAAAGGGGGAGAGAAGTTGAACTTTGAGTTATGTCTCACAATACTCTCATTTATCAAAGTTACAAAAAGTGTTACACATGCTTCTATTTATAGCCTAGGTAGCTTCCTTGAGAAACTTCCTTGAGAAGCTTTCTTGAGAAACTTCCTTGAGAAGCTTTCTTGAGAAACTTCCTTGAGAAGCTTCTTTGAGAAGCTTCCTTGAGAAACTAGAGCTTAACTACACACACTTCTCTAATAACTAAGCTCACCTCCTTAAGAAGCTTCCTTGAGAAGATTCCTAGAGAAGCTAGAGCTTAGCTACGCACACCTCTCAAATAGCTAAGCTCACCTCCTTGACATGAGAAGTTAGAGCTTATCTACACACCCCTATAATAGCTAAGCTAACCCCCATGCCAAAATACATGAAAATACAAAAAAAGTCCCTACTACAAAGACTACTCAAAATACCCTGAAATACAAGGCTAAAACCCTATATTACTATAATGGACAAAATACAAGCCCAAAAAGAAGGAAAAACCTATTCTAATATTTACAAAGAAGAGTAGACCTAACCTTGGCCCATGGGCTCAAAAAATCTACCCTTAGGTTCATGAGAACCCCAGGGCCTTCTTTAGCAGCTCTAGCCCAATCCTCTTGGAGTCTTCTATCCAAAACCCTTGGGGGGTAGGATTGCATCAAGATATCAACACTTCACCACAACATTTTGAAAAAAGTGTGCTCTAATATAATTTAAATCAGTTCCTGATTTGGGATCATGGACTAAACAAGAAAAAACAACAACTTGTTGCTATTGCAGGGAATGGTTGTGATGATTTCTATGATGGACTTGGAAATAAAAATTGAACAAAGAAGACAACAATGACTTGGAAATAAAAATTGAACATGTCATACCATAGGAACTTAAATGGAACAATGGCAAAGCTTATCTAAATAGTTCATAGTTGGGACAAATTAATATTAAGTGTGTTTTCAGTAGTGTATAAAATATGCTTAAATTGATAATTTCATTTAGTCAAAACTATATTGTTGCTAGTTTTTTGTCTTCAATTATAGTTCACAAAACTTAGATGCAGTTTTAGTGTTATTTTTAAATTTAGAACTAGAGTTTTATTAATCTGTAATAATAATAAAGGGTTGAAGGGTTAACTGAATTTGGAGATGGAAGAAATCAGTAGAGTACTAGGGAAGCTGTTAATGCATATTATGCTGTTGGCTTGATGGGTCTGCCTTATGGTCACACACATCTTCTTACCAGGCTCATGGAATCAATCAACTTTCAGCAGATATGGTGCTTGTTTATGATATGGGCAAACATGGAATAAGCTTTACTGGGTGCTGGAGTTGTGTTTTTTTATACTAGCAAGGATGGGGTTGAGTTTGAATTTGTTTTACACTAGCCAACAATTTCTAGGCCACACCAGCTTGCTACAAAGCACTTAGGAGGCACACAAAAGGCTAAGAATGTTGTTTTCTGAACCTTTATCAATTGACAGCCATTTGCCATAGCCTTTGTTAATGACCCAGATAAGGCTACGGCTGGAAACACTGAGTTAAGGTGGAGAGAACTTTCAAAATAGAATGGTGAGCCTCTGAGGCAGAAGTTACATGGAATGTTACCTGTCAGAGCATTATCAGACTATTAAGCTCAGAAGGAATTTCTCCATGTAGTTTGTTTCCAACCAAATTCAGGTATGTCAAGTTAGAAAGATGACTCAAAGCTGTAGGGATTGATCCAGACAACATGTTATTGGCCAAATTCACAATTTTCAAAGATTTAAGAGATCCCATAGAGGAAGGTAAGTCTCGTTCAAGCATGTTATTTGATGCTGCAAAGTTTTGGAGCTCTTCACAACCTTCAATCTCTTCAGGTATGTGGCCATTAATGTTGTTCATTTGTACATCAAGAGATATTACATGCTTCAATTTACCAATTCCAAAGGGTATGCTTCCATTTAAGTGGCAGTAGCCTAGAGCCAACACTTTCAATTCACTTATATTGGCAACACTAAGTGGAATTTCACCTGTCAGCATGTTGTCTCCTATTCTAAGAACTTGCAACATCCTCAAGTTACCTATCTCTGAATGAATGTTCTCACTGAGATCATTTGAGTATAGTTGCAATATTCTTAGATTTTGAAGCTGACCCAGCTCTGAAGGGATGGAGACAGAAAGAGAATTTGAAGACAAATCAAGTGTTTGAAGAGAAGTGAAGTTACCCAACTCAGCTGAAATAGAACCTGATATTCCTGAAAGCCAATTGCTACTCTCTACCTTAGACAGATTCATTGCAAATACCTAAAGTACTCAACCCTTAAGATACTGACTTTTAATAATATCACATGAGACAAGGAAATGGACTGTGACTGATTATGGGGTGAAGAACTGCACATTTTTATTACTGTTAACTTATTTATTGAAAAATAGGGGGAGATTTGAAAGTTGAAACAAAAGTTTGAGAGTTAACAAGGTTTGTATGAGTTGTAATCAACTTAATTTGTGACCTGCTGAATAGAAAATGAATGATCAAGGATTTTGCATTTCAAATCAAAGTAGCAAAAGGACATTGTATAACTAGTCACCACGACACTGGCAATAGAAACCAAAAAAACCTCCTTGGGTTAACCACGGGTTCCCAAAACAAACCCAGGTATTCAATAAAACAACACAGGTAGACAAAACGCACCTAGGACCAGACACTATGGCGTCATTAGCCCAACAATGACTATCTGCTTACTCGAAACTATACGTCATTGCCTCTCACAAATCACATTCAATCAAAACAGCATGAATGACTCGTTAGTTCCATTTGTCAAAGAAAAAAACTAATAGGAAGCAAAAGCAGAAAAATCCAGTGACTAAGTAAGAGTTTCAAGTGAACAAATAAAGACATCCAGTGACTAATTAAGAGAAAAATATAGTGACTAATTATACAATGAAGACATGAAGCTTACCTCGAACCCAACAACGATAATGGCAGCGACATTGGCAGTGAAACGTACCTCAGGTCACCACGACACTGGTAGCAGAAACCAAAAAACCTCCTTGGGTTAACCACGGGCTCCCGAAACAAACCTAGGTATTCAATAGAACAACACTCGTAGATGAAATGTACCTAGGTAACTTGCTGATGGACAACCAAAAAGCGAGTTGTCACGGTCTTCAGCGTAATGGAGAACAACAAGCTTCGATGGAGAACAACCTTAGATGCAGAGGGTACAAGGAGAAGAAGAAAGCCTTAGATGCAGAGGGTACACGGAGAAGAATAAAGCGCGAGCAAAATAGGTCGCGTCTATAATTTAAATTGTAAGATCAACATCGATTTTCAATAAATAAAAAAATTGATGTTAACAAATTCATGTTAACGTTAACATCAATTTTATTCAACAAACCGATGCTAACTGATCATACCTTAACATCGGTTTTCTGCAAACCCGATGTTAACGAACTTACGTTAACATCGGTTCTACAAAAACCGATGTTAACTAATTAATGTTAACATCGGTTTTTCCAGAACCGATGTTAAAGTCACTTCGTTAACATTGGTTTTGTAGAAAACCAATGTTAACGTATACACATTATTTACAATTATGCCACCATGTTTATCTTAACATCGATTTTGTCAAAAATTGATGTTAATATGGCGATGTTAAATCTGTTTTTTGTAGTAGTGTAATAATTTAAAATAATATTGTCTTAACCTTGAACATTCATTAAAACATAATAATCATTTGGGTATTGATAGATTAAATTTATTTATAGAACTAAAAATTGTAAAAGAAATTATACAAATAGAAAATGATACACAGATTGATATACTTAATTATATAAAAAGAATGATTTTTTTCCAAATGCTTTTATAGCTTATAGAATAATGTCAACAATTCCGATAAGTGTTGCTTCACAATTTTTTTTAAAAACTAAAATTAATTAAATCTTATTTAAGATCAACAATATCTCAAGAAAAATTGAATGGATTAACTTTATATCGATTGAAAAAAAATATTAAAGGAAATTAATTATAATAAATTAATAAATAACTTTACATCCTTAAAAGTTTGAAAAATAAATTTTCAATAAAATTTTTTTTATTAATTTTTTTAAAAAAATTATTAAACTAGAAAAAAAAACTCATTTTAAAATTCCTTTTAGAACTCTAAATACATTGACCCACTCGTTGGACTCGGACTCTAGACAAATAGAAAAGCATATTGTTATGTGTTAGTAAACTAATAACAACCTGATTAGGGATGGCTAAGCGGGTCAGCCCGCCCCGCGTAAGGCCCGCCCGCATAAGCCCACACTGGCAACGGACCGGGCCAATCCGCCCCACTTCTTACACGGATCAAATAAATTGGTCTACCCCCGCCCCGCGGATCAAACGGGCCGGTCCGCGGGCCTAATTTTAAAAGAATTTCAATTTTAATAAAAATACAATACAATGAAATTAAGTTCAATACAAATGTAAATAAAATCTCAATAATTAATCAATTACATCAATAAAATAAATAATGTCTTAACAAAAGAAAATCCAAGCAATAAATCTAAAATATGAAATTTAAGCATCTCCAACAACATTACATATTTGAAGTAGTTTGAGTCTTCTCCATCTCTAATGTGAGCTATTTTTTATAATAAAAATATATTGAAATATCTTTAAAAATATTTATTTAACAATTATTTTTGGCTTAAATGATAAGAATTGATATTTTTATTATTTATGGCTTGAAGATATGAAAAGGATAAATTAAAAGAGAAAAAGATCGAGAAAATATCAAAAGGAAGATTTTTAACATGTTATCACTTATCTTTTTTTATCTTAATCTTTTATTTCTATTATCTTTTATTTATCTTATCTTTATCATCTTTTAATTTAAATCTTTTATTTTTATCTTTAAATTTTTATCTTATCCAATATGAGTTTAAAGTGAAAAAGAGAAAATCAAACCTAATATAATTGAGTCAAAGTCACATAAATCAAACTTAATGCGGGCTGCGGGCCAAACCCTCATAGTCCGCGGGTTAAGTGGGACGGACCCAAAAATATGACATAACCATGGACCGTTTAAAAAAATTGATCTGTAACCCGCACAGACCGCGGGCCTCGCAGACTAGTCCATGGACCTGAGCCCATTTAGCCACCAGTAAACCTGATTCATTCGCCCATCACCCTCCTTTACAAATTTTTAAAAGCAATTGTGTATGATTGTAAAAGCATGTTTAGTAAAGGAGAAGATGTTCCAAAATATTCAAGATGCCTCAGGTGGATGGTACATACACAGTACTCATATATTACTTTCTATAATATTATTTTTACATTTCAACATAATTTTCATAGAATCGCTCGTGTTTCTAAATATTTTTTTTCTTTTTTCTCACATTACTCTTATATTACTTTCTATAATATTATTTTTATATTCTTATCACTCATTATTTATTGAATATCTCTTTTCTCCTTTTTTTTATTTGTCAATTTTCTTATGTTCTCTTCTCGCATAACTTGTGTTTTCTATTTATTTTCTTTTCCAAGGGTTAAGATATGTTTTTTTAATTTCAATTTTTACATTTATTTAACTAAAGATAACTAAATACACCAAATTAATTCTTTTACTCTTTCACATAAAACCTGTATATAATTATAGTTTACTTTCTAACCAATTAAAGGTTGAATATTTTAGTAACAAAAATGCAATCAAATCATTTTGTCATAGTAGAACATGAAAGTTGTGTCATATTGTCATGTGTAACAAAAAAGGTAAGGTTTATCTCGATTGATTTAATCGAGTCCGAGTATTAGAAATTTTCTAATATCATATTCAATTAGCAGTTATATATACATATTAATGATTATTAATTTGTAATTATTAAGAGATTAAATTTAATTAAAATATCAGTTATAGAAAGAAAAAAACAACATGTAAGGTATATTTTTTTTACCAAATGTTGAAAATCTAGCATTATATTTTCTTTATCGGTAATCTAGCATTATATGCTTGTGAATAAGGTGTTGCATATATTTGAAAATAAAAGAACTTATAAATGTGAGGTAATATAAAATTATCCATTTATTTATTTTTAATATATCAATTTTGAGTTACTAATTGTAGCGTTCTCATTTTTAGATTTCTAGAAATCACAAAATCTTTCACACAAGCATTTTTGCTTACGTGGCTCAGTTAACAATTTGCTATACCATCTTTAAGATATAGGTTATTAATGATGATAATATTTAGGAACATTAACAAAAACTTATATCAATTTTCGTAAATGCTCTTAATCTTAAACTTACTATTTATTCTGTGATTTTTTTTGTAATTTATTGATTCTTTTGTTTAACTTTTTATTAATTTTTTTACTATTATTATGCATTTATTTATAAAACCGCACCACGGTATAATGCCTAGTCAAATGAAATAGACACCCGATATGTGCTTACCTAACTAAGGGTAATTGTGGATTGGTTTTGTTCAAATTCAGGATCCAACCTAATTAAATTTGATTTGTTTTGTTCATTTCAATTTTCACGATTCTTTGAGATTCAGCTCATTCATAAACAGTTTGATTCGATTTGAGCCAACGAGCTATCCATTTAAATTTGATTTTTTTTTCTTTTTAAAATACTATTTTATATCATGATTCATCCAAATAATTAATACAATTAATATAATATTATCAAATATTTAAAAGTAGTAAAATTGATTCATTTAATATCATCAACATAATATTCTAAAATAGACTAATACAAATTAAAATAAAATATTATTCAACGAAATTTATTATAATTGTCTGAATCAAAACTATTTCTTACAAACTAATTTTTTGCAATAAATTTTACTACAACCAAATTTGCTAACAAGCTATCATCCATTAATATTATAAACATGACAACAAAAATAAATATGATAAAAAAACAAATAACAATGTGCCTAAAAGTAATATCTTCAAGAATTTCAACAAAGTCCCGGTATTGAGTCCCAATTTATTTAAAGTCAAAACAAATAACTCTAAAAATTTAGATAGGTTCAATTTAATTTGATCGGATCTATAATTAAATTTAAATTGGTAAATAAATGATTTTGATCGATTTTATTTTTACTTCAATACAAAAATGATTCAATTCGTAGCCCCTGATCATGTAAAGTTATTGACTCCTATAGCTAACTCTCCATTCTTTCTATCTCCATAGCATGATGTCACTAACATGTAAATATGTATGCATCCAAACAAAGAGTAGTCACATAATACATATTCTCAAACCCTTTCTTCTCTCGAACTCTCAACCTTCAATACTTCATTTTCTCCCGCCACGACCTTCCCTGCGCCAAATCAAGCAAACCCATGCACACGTCGTCGTTTCAGGCCACCACCACGCCCGCGTCACCGCCCACTTTCTCTCTCCTCCCCCGTTCCGTTCCCTTTCCGATACTCTCTCTCCCTCTTCAACTCAATCCCGTTCCCCATCGTCTTCGCCTTCAACTCCCTCATCCGCTGCCACGCCAAAGCGAACTCTTCACCCTCTCTTTCTCTTTCTCTCTACTCCTCAATGCGTCGCCGTTTTCTAAACCCCAGCCAGCACACCTTCACTTCCTGGGTGTTCACATTCACGCGCACGTGGTTAAGTTCGGTTATGCATGCCACGTGTTTGTTCGGAACGCTCTGATTCAATTTTATTGTGATTGTTCCCGTGTTGGTTCTGCCAAAAGGGTGTTTGAAGAAGACACCCTTTGCAGCGACGTGGTGACATGGAACTCCATGTTGGCGGGTTACGTGAGAAACGGAGAAGTTCGTTTTGCGGAGAAGATGTTTGATGAAATGCCTGAGAGGGATGTTGTGTCGTGGAGCACCATGATAACGGGGTACGTTCTGAACGGTCTCTTGGAGGATGGGTTGGAGTGTTTTAGAGACATGAGGGAGACAAAGGTGAGGCCTAATGAGGCTATATTGACTTTGCTTTCGGTTTCGGCGCAGTTGGGTTTGCTTGGGTATGGGAGGTTTGTTCATTCCACCATTGAGGGGTTGAGGTTTCCAATGACTGTTCCTATGGGGACTGCTTTGGTTGACATGTATTTAAAGTGTGGTTGCGTTGAAAAAGCTAGGATCTTGTTTGATGGGATGGCAAAGAAGGATGTGTGGATATGGAATGTCATGATTTGTGGGCTGGCTTCACATGATCATGCCAAGGAGGCACTCGCGCTGTTTCAGAGGTTCGTTGGTGAAGGTTTTCAGCCCGTGAATGTGACGTTTGTGGGTGTGCTTAATGCTTGTAGTAGGGCTGGTTTGGTTGGTGATCCGAGGCATTACTTTAAGTTAATGGTGGATGGTTATGGCATTCAGCCAGAGATGGAGCATTATGGGTGCATGGTTGATCTCCTGGCTCGGGCTGGTTTACAGATCATGTGATGTGGGCGACGCTGCTTGATGCATGTAAGCTTCATGGTTATGTGGAGATGGGGGAGAAGATTGGGAATAAGTTGATAGAGTTGGATCCAACCCATGATGGGCATTATGTGCAGTTGGCAGGAATATATGCAAAAGCGAGAAAATGGGAAGATGTAGTTAGGATTCGGGGATAAATGAGTGAGAAAATTGCCTGCCAAGTTGCTGGGTGGAGCTTGATTGAAGTGCAGGGTAGAGTTCATCGCTTTATTGCAGGGGACAGAGAGCATGAATGTTCTTTAGATATTTACAAAATGCTTGAAACAATAGGATTGACGATATCTGAAGCTGGTTGAAGAAAAGTTAGAAACTTGTAATTTAAGAGCACAGTGGAAAGTTAGGAATTACTTCTGGCGTTTTGGTAGCCGTTTTTGTGATTGCGTCAGATGATCAGAGTTGTGGAGAATTTGAGAGTATAGTAGGACTGTTACCAGTGATCAAGATTATGTGTCCAAACTCCAAAGTATTTGACAGAGATACAAATAGTTTAGAGATGGAAGCAAATTTCACCATTTAAAGAAAGTACTCATGTTTCTGCCTTAGGGTGTGTTTAGAAGTCTGTTAGATTGGCATTCAACGGAAGTTCTATACTTTCCAATACATAAACGGATAAACAATGTGAGTTTGGATTGAGTTGCCTTTGGGTTTAGTTGGACAAAGCTGATATCCAAAAACCCTCTTAATTATTGTAGAACGTGTATCAAGTCAATCCTTCACTTTACCAGACTCTTTTTCTGTGATAACATTGTTTTTCCAAGTTTGGTTTTCCATAAATAATTTTACAAAATTTCCTCGTTGCCGGAGTTTAAAAGAGAAAGAAAATACCAACAAATGAATCCATGGAAATAAGGGAGAAGAAAATGGAAAATGAATGAATGGCCATATTCTTAGAAACTCTCTTTCCTTCTTGGCTTCCTCTAATCTACTGCACATCACTCGCACGCTCACTCTCTCAGTTGTCTACATTAGCACCAATTAACAACCCCAGCACTATAACATAGCTTCCCTTCCCTCACCATTTTACTCAACACCATTATCAACTCTACTTTGTACACACTTAACACATACTCCACTCTCTGCACATACTCAATGCACCCCTTTTCTCTCTGCACAAACCTTCGGTTTCACTGCATACATTCACCTCATACCTTCACATTGCACACATACAATGCATTCATCCACTTCCCTTGTACACATTCACTTCATTGGACTTCTATAAATTTCTCAAGCAGGGGAGTGATAGGGAGAGGGTTATTCACCAAAACTTTTTCAGTCAAGACACTTGATATATCACTCAGCTAGTTGTATTTAACACTAATGCCGGTATGGTTTTCACTGTCATGTAATGTCTAAGGTATTGAACTAGCTAGCCTCTCAATTCTCTCTAGTTCAATACAATCTAGTTCAATACAAGGTGCTCCTAGATTGTGTACTTTCTTTTATATATTTACTTAGCATATGTTGATCAATTATGAAATAATCAATTGTATGGGATTGAATCTCACTTCCTGAACTACTTTTTGGAGTGGTGTTGTACATATTTATTAGTTATGTTGTTTGTTCAATCCTCGAAGCAACGAACTGTTTAAAAAGGTTTGGGAAGCCAAAGTTTAGTGTTGGTGAACGAAATATTAGGGCCATAGAGGGGATACGTTGACTCCTTAAGGAACTATTTACTCAATACACTGAACTGAAAGTATCATGTAGTCAATTTTATAATTAAATTTGCCACTTAAAAAGGATTTAAGGAATGAATTTGGTTAGATGCGATTGTTGTAGCAAAATAATCTATTTATATGTAATTCATCTACTCAATCTATATAAAATTCAATATCATCCATTCAATTGTTTTTTTTTTTATCTGAATAGTACTAATATCATCTCATTATGAATCAAATGCTTAATAAAATGAATCACATTATCAATAGAGTATGAGCTAGGGAACAATAGAGTCACCTTTGTTAACTCAACAATTCTTTTAGTTTGCCTCTTAACAAATCTTATTCCATAGAATGAATGAGTAACTAAAATCTTTCTACACTCAACAACAATGTTTCTCAATTCATCTACTCAATCTATATAATATTCAATGTGACCCATTCAGTTGGTAAAAAATATATAAAAAAAATAGATTGAATTATATGAATCATATAATTAATGAATAGATAACAATTCATCCTTTTGATTTTTAAGTTGAAGACACTCTAATATGGCCAAGCAAAAAAGGTTTTGATGAAGGCTAATACAAAATTACTTTAGACGAGGTTGATGCATAAAATATGTACTCATCAAGGGCAGGTGTATCCTATGCAGTAGCAACAATGGACTCAAAAGTTCAGATATCACAACATAGACTTTTTCTTCTTCAGTTTTGCCATAGACTTTCCACTCCATATGCTCACAACATTCACCTCCTCATTCTTAGGATTAGCTTCACTTTGGGAAGGAAGTGCCAGGAGTTCTTTGAGACAAAAGAGTGAGAAGGTTTGACATGATGGATTTCAAGGATTTGAACCTCTCATCACTCTTATCTATGTGCTCCATCGCCATGTCTTGCAAGGTTGGTCTCCTCTCCTCCTACTTAGGCCTCTAATCATGATACTGAGGGCCTTTGTACATGTTCTAATTTGATTTTGCATGTAAGGGGGACTGTGCATATTCTAGTTCTAACTTTGACCTTGCCTCTTATCTCTCTGCTCTTTCCAAGAGAAGTTTGAGTGATATCTCCACCCTTGGTTGTAGGTATTAGAGTAGGGGTCATAACCAATACTCTTTCCACAGGCATAGTTCACTTCCTCCAAGGCTTGAGTGTATAGACAGTCTCCAACCACATGTCATCCCTACACTCCTCATAGACAAGAGGTGGGGGCATGAGTGTCATCATCTGCACCTAAGCCTTCATCATAATCTATATTTACTCGGCCAACATATCCATCTTTTGTTCAAAAGAAGAACTAGATGAATTAGCTTCCACCTGATGAACCCCAGAGAATCTCCTGAGAATTCTTTTGACACTGCAGGATTGTAAGCATTAGAGTCCATAGCCTCAATAATATCCACTATTGCATCAGTCAATTTGTGCATGAGGTTTTCCCCTACTGTAGCATCCAAACATAATCAATTGTGTTGTGATAATCCTCCATAAAAGAAGTGGACTAGCCTCTGTGGTGGGTAGCCATGATGTGGTCAACTTCTTTGCAGCCTGTTGAACCATTCTCAGGCTTCAAAAAGTGACTCCTGCTCAAATTGGGCAAAGTTTCCAATCTCTCGGATTAGCTGCTCAAACATTACTACAAGGAAGAATTTTTTCAAGAATGCTAGTGAGCACTGATCCCAAATAGTAATGCTCCTTCTCGATGAGTCACTAAGTCAATCTTAAGCCTTTCCCTTTAATGAGAATGGGAAGACAGTCAATTTGATGTAGTCAAGAGCATTGACAAGGCTCGTCACTGTGTTTGTGTTTATCAAGAACTTCCTTAGATGGACCACAAGGTCTTCTGATGGTAGGTCGTGAAACTGTATCTTCTCATGCCTTAGCTCACAGTTTTGATCTCCCAAATTAGGGAGTTGTATAGCTATAGTGATTCCCACACAAGGGGTAAAGTAATCCTGCAAGGTGTGTTCTTATTCTCCATTGGCGGCCACTTTTTTTCTCTTTGTTTCAACTTTCTTCATGCAATAGGAACTTTTGATCTTAGGGTCACTCTCAACAATTTAACCCCTCTAGGATTGAGTTAGCATAAACTATCTAACAAAGAAATAGGATTAAAACGCAACTGGCAGAAAAAAGGAAAAAAAATAAAAGTTGCAATAAAAATTCAGAATATAAACAAAGATAAAATAGAACGAAATAGAAAGAGAAAAAAAACAGTGAGAAAAAAGAAACAAATATGAACGAAAATTATTTAATTGATGCAAATTAAAATTATCTGGGAACTCTGCAACCAGTCCCTGACAACGACACCAGAAACTTGATTAGTAAAATATGTACTCACTAAGGGAAAATGTACCTTACGTAGTAGCAGTAGTAGACTCAAAAGTTCGGATATTGTACCCTAGAGATTAATTGTGTTCCCAAATAATCTGAATCGCATGAACTAAATAATTTTGGGTTTTTATCTTGAGTTAGAGATTGTTTGTGTTTGCATTCAAAAAATAAAACTAAAGACAAACAATAGTTTTAGAGAAGAGAAATGTATGAATAAAGGTGACTCGAATTATGATTTCACATGTATTGTTTTCCCCTAATTCCTATTTTAATTAAGAACACTCAGTTACCAATTAATTTCCTAATACCTCTTATTTTAATTATCAGCCTATGGTCAAAGTCTGGGAATACTCTTCCCCTTAAATTAATCATGCATTGGTCATTTGGAATTTAATTTAGCATTAAAAATGAATAACAAAGAAATTTGTAAAAAGGGGATTTATGCCGTCAATTTGATCATGTAAGTTTTATGAATCCTATTATTCTATAGGTCAATTAATTATGTAAAAATAGCCACAAACACACAATTAACCTACGTGATTGAGGTCGAGGTGAACATGTTTTGACTGGTGTTAAGGTTAAATTATTTTAATTAAAATCAAGTTTAAAATATTTTAGTTAAGATTGACTTAAAGATACTCTGGTTAAAAATAAGTTATGAAGATAGTCAAAGTAACCTTGAGTTAAAGATATTCTAACCCAAACTAAGTTGAAACTATTCAACATGTCCCATTTTTCCTAATGGTTCTTCCGTCATGTGGGACTTTTACCACACCTCCCCTCACGCTCAATGCTACCTATACCATGTCAGAAAATAGGTTTTTCATGAGCTTAACTCATCCCTACAAAACCGGTTTGTAAGGTGAGGATTACTCCCCACTTATATAGTTTATCTCGACACTATCTTCATTCGATGTGGGACTTCAATATGTCCCATTTTTCCTAATGGCTCTTCCGCCATGTGGGACTTTTACCAAAGCATGAACAAAATAAAGCAATAAACAAAAGACAACAATGACAATCTATACGATCCTCATCGGCAGCCAAGGTACCCACTAGCAAGGTAAAACAAACTGACAGATTTCACAAAAAGAAAAGGAGAAACAAAAGAAAAGAAGGGGGAAAGGAGAAGCAAGGGAAAGGGAGGGAATGAGGGCATACATGAGAGATCCCTCTTCTTTATCTGACAGCAATGCCAAATGACAACCTCATTGGTCCATCTTCTCCCACAGGATCAATGCCACTCCTTAAAAAAGCACAGACTCCCCCTTCTTTTGTCCTCTTTGATCTAATGAGCCCTCAAAGAGGATTCATTAGGTCCCTTTTGGGCTTATTATTATTATTATTATTATTATTATTATTATTATTATTATTATTATTATTATTATTATTATTTAAAAAAATCACCCGGGAGAAATTAGGATTTGACACCGTAAAAAGTCAATAATATATTACATAATGTAACAGCTTAATTTGTCTGGTAAAAGATCATACTTACACTACACAAATTTACTAGAGTTGTTTCAGTGACCAGAAATTTGAATAATTTAAAGGCAATTTTAAGTTCAAACTCTATTGTTATTATTGTCATATAAAAAAAATACCTTCACTACTTATTCACCATAGGATAAAAAAGTAACGAAAACCTCACATAAAAAAGCAGAAGAACATGAAAGGGAAAGACGTTGATATCCTTATCATGTTCTTCTATCAATAATCTCTGGTCACATAAATCAAATAATTGAACATTCAATTTGTGAAAGTAAAATGTTTCATTTCTTCATGGATATATCCCTCATCTATTATAAGTCATGACTATTGTCGATATATTGATGGAATATATCAGTTGTCCACTGAGTCTTGTATTGATACTCCCTTATTCCTTGAATTTTAAAAAGGTCAAAAAAGAGAAAACACACACATACATATAGATGCCAGTTTGAGTTAGTTTGGAGTTTAATTGATCATGTCTTGATATGTACATTAGTCTAAATCAATAAAATAAAAAAATTGCTTTACTTGGTGGAATATAGCCAAACAGTTTCTACTTTCAAGGCATAACATCTTAGTCATTTAAAGGGAAACTGTGAAATATGGTTCAGATAATTTATTTCTCAAGGGGGCCATTGTTTATATACAAGAATGTGCACCTGCTATTCCTCCTAAAATTGTGCCTGTAATATGTCAATCTACCAATTACACATGTGTCTAATTATTATACAACTGTAAATAGCTATTAATGAAATCAACTCTGATTTGCACAGATTTGCACATTAAAAGATTGCCAAATATAACTAATTTCCAAATATAGCTTAATACCCCTCCCTCAAGTTGGAGCATGGAGATTTTGAATGCCCAACTTGCCAAGGAAAATTTCAAACTATAGATTCCCCAATGATTTTGTGAATATATCCGCAAGTTGAGCGATAGTAGGAACATAGCTAGGGTGAATATTGTCTTTGAGAATCTCATCCCGAACAAAGTGGCAGTCTACCTTGATGTGTTTGGTGCGTTCATGAAACACTGGATTTTTGGCAATGTGTAAAGCGGCCTGACTATCACAGCGAATGGTCATGGGTTTGTCATGGACAACCCCTAGGTCGGAAAGGATCCCTTTCAACCATTTTAACTCGCATTTAGTGGTTGCCATAGACCTATACTCAGCCTCAGCAGAAGATCGAGAAATTGTATGTTGTTTCTTTGTTTTCCAGGAAATAGGAGAGTCACTAAGCTGCACTAGTCATCCAGTGACTAATCGTCTGGTCAAAGGGCAACTGGCCCAGTCTGAGTCGCACCAACCATAAAGTTGTAAGTCACATTCACGAGCAAAAAATATTCCTTGTCCTGAATTACCCTTTAAGAATCGAACAACTCGGAGTGCAGCTTCCCAATGTTCTATTCGGGGTTGTTGCATGAATTGAGACAGAAGGTGGACACTGTATGACAACTCAGGCCGAGTGAAACATAAATAAATCAAACACCCAACTAAATGCCGATATTGATCAGGATCTAAAAGAAGTTGGCCAGCAGTGAGTGACAAGTGATGGTTCTGCTCTAATGGAGTAGCAGCGGGTTTAGCACCAAGGAGACCAGCTTCAGATATAATATCAAGCGCATATTTATGCTAACAAAGAAAAATTCCGGTAGGATTTCTGGCAACCTCAATACCTAGAAAATACTTCAAAACACCAAGATATTTCATATGAAAACATGTACTGAGGTAGAGCTTAAAATGCTTGATGGCAGAAGGAGTATTGCCAGCAATGATCAAATCGTCAACATACACAAGAACCACAAGTTCAGTGTCTTTTCAATGCAAAGTGAACAGAGAGTAATCAAGATAAGATTGCTGAAATCCATAGAATTTGAGAGCAGTAGAGAGCTTGGCAAACCAACAACGTGGAGCTTGTTTTAACCCGTAAAGTGATTTTCGCAGCTTACAAACCATGTCTGATTGTGAAGCTGCCTGGAGGCATTTTCATGAACACTTCTTCATGAAAATATCCATCCAAAAAGGCATTATGAACATCCATTTGGTGAAGTTCCCAAGATTTTGCTATTGCTACTGCTAAAATAGTACACACTGCGACCATTTTAGCAACCGGTGCGAATGTCTCAGTGTAATTGATCCCTTCTACTTGACAATTACCGAGTATAACTAATCAGGCTTTTAAATGTTCAATGGTCTCATCCGAGTGATACTTTACGTGGTACACCCATTTGCACCCGAGAGCTTTCTTTTCGGGCGGTAGTCCCTGCATGGTCCACGTACGATTTTGCTCAAGAGCTTGAATCTCAAATTGCATTGCTTCTTTTCAGCGAGCATCTTTCACTGCCTCATGGAAATTGAGTGGTTCTTTTTCTGTAGTAATAGCTGCAAGGAAATGTCTATGTGGCAAAGAAATTTTTTCATAGTTTACATAATGCGTGATAGGATAAGGTGCACATGAAAAATGAGATTGAGTTGATGAACGAGTGGAAGGACTCAACTTTTGAATCGTGTGTATGACGTAGTCTTGCAACCAAGTGGATGGATATTTGACACGACAACCACGCCTCAGTGGTTCATTCTCATCGTGAGCGTTTGGGATTTGTATATCTGGAGGTTCTGGAAACATAGTAGTATCTGTTACAACATCTTCCATAGTGTCAGTACCCCCCTTATCGTCAAGAATCTATTCTACGAGTGACTCATTTTGTCAATTTGATTCTCCAAATCAGCTTTGTCTGTGATGGAGATTGAGGAAGTTGATGCAATTTTGGTGTGATGAAATGGAAACTAGTTTTCAAAGAAAGTAACATCTCGTGACACAAAGAATTCATGGTTCTCAAGGTCGTAGACTTTCCATCCTTTTTGCCTAAAAGGGTACCCCATGAAGACACATCGACGATTGTGACTTGCAAATTTGTCTCTGTGTGTATTTTGGTTACATGAAAAACACAAGGACCCAAAGATATGTAAGTGAGTATAAGAGGGCGTTTGGCCATGCAATACTTCATATGGAGTTTTTCCTTTTAAGACTAAGCTTGGAGTACGATTAATCAAGTATCCTACTCTTAACACACATTCGCCCCAAAATTCAATGGGTAGACTTCCTTGAAATCGCAAAGCTCGCGGCACATTGAGGATATGTCGATGCTTTCTTTAGACCCACCCATTTTGCTGAGGTGTTCCTATACAAGAAGTTTGGAAAACTATCCCATGCTCAAGAAAATATTTTTTTCATGCAAATGAATTATGTTCCATTATCACTTTTCACAGTTTTAACCTTTTTGTCATATTGTCTTTTCGCCATAGCAAAAAAATTTGTCAATGCCCGTGATACTTCTTTCTTATCAACTAACAAAAAAACCCAAATTACACGTGAGCAATCATCAACAATGGTAAGAAAATATGAAGCACCACAAGAAGAAGGAGTTCTATAAGGTCCCCATAAATCACAGTGTATCAAATCAAATGTATTAGAAGCTTGATTATTACTTAATGGAAATGTTTCTCTAGTTTGCTTAGCTCTTTGGCATGTATCACAAACTTTATTTTGTGACTCACTAACTCTATTTCTACTACCATTAGAGATTAACTGAGTATTTTGCCAAGATGGATGTCCTAAACGCTTTTGCCATACTTCAAGTTGAGTTATCCCTTCAACTCTACAAGCCTTCACTTTTGGAATTTCTTGAAAAAAGTAGAGTTCATCCCTTCGTTCACTCACTCCAATCAACATCTTCGAAGTGTGGCCATGTATCGCACATAGATTAGTAGTAAACTGGAAATTACAATTGGATTCATATGAAAATAGTGATATAGAAATTAAGTTGCAATTCAATTGAGGCACATAAACCACATTTCCAAGTGTTAAACCACCAGCAAGCCTTATGGTTCCTTCTTTAGTAGATGTGAAAGTATGTCCATAAGAAGTCCAACAGGGCACTCAGACACTTTCCTCACATCACATAGGTGTTGCAAGGTTCCTGTCATGTGATTAGATACCCCACTATTAAGAATCCATGAATTGAGTTTAGTCTTACCAGTCATGCTTTCATTTGGAGTGACCTTCGAATTGTTAAGTAATGCTACCAGAGTTTCCCACTATTCCTTGCTCAATCCTATCAAGCTAGAATTCTCCACATCTCCACTAATGTTGGATCTCAAGTTCTGTATAGCATGAGCACGTACTGGACCCTTCTGTGCATGTCCACTATTCGATCCAGTACCTCCAGTGTGATTTTGACCTCTTCCTCGTCCACCTGCCTTGTCATCATTTCTGGGACAATCACCCCACCATTCTGGGTATCCAATCAACAAGAAACAACCTGCTTCATCATGACCAGATTTGTTGCAATTCGTGCAAATAAATTTGTTCTTGTTCTCACGCCCTTTCACCCTTGTGCCTGTTTAAGCAACCAAGGCCATGACTTTTGTTCTTTCTTCTTTGCTTCATGTGATAGTACATAATCTTTCTTACTGTACTAGAATATAGTACATCTTGTTTAAAGATGGCATAGGATCTGTGGCCAGCAAGTTGGAACGGATTGTTCCATAGAGCCCATCATCTAGGCCCATTAAAAATATGTGACATCGTTCTTCTTCTCTGTGTTTTTCAAGTTTTGCTAATAGACCATAAGTGCAACCTTTGCAAGTACAGATCGACAGTTGTTCATAGTTGGCCAAGTCATCCCATAGAGCCCTTAGCTTTTCGTAATAAGCCATCATGGACAAACCTCCTTGTTTGCATTGGGCCAAGTATGATTTCAGCTGCTGAATGCATGGACCATTCACAACTAAAAATCTCTCCTTTATGTCATCCCAAAGCTCTTTGGCGGTTTCCAAATAAAACGGTTATTCGCAGAGAAGGTTCTATTGTATTCAAGATCCACGACACCAACATGGCTTGGACAGTCCACCAATCCTCCATCATAGAGGATCCTTCTTCAGGTTTTGTTATGGTTCCGTCAATGAAACCCCATTTTCTTCTTGCTCTTAAGGAAGTCTTCATAGCTCGAGCCCATTCATCATAGTTTTCACCCCGTAGCTGGACTTGCGCGATCACACTTCTAAGGTTGTCGTTGGGATTAAGATCGTATGATGATGACCTTTTCTTCTGAGATTGGTCATCTCCTCCTATAGAAGACTTTGGTCGATTTTCTTTTTCTTCCATGGCTTTGATACCATGTGAAAAATGGTTCAGATGATTTATTTCTCAAGGGGGCCATTGTTTATATACAAGAAGGTGCACCTGCTATTCCTCCTAAAATTGTGCCTCTAATATGTCCATCTACCAATTACACCTATGCCTAATTATTATACAACTGTAAATAGATATTAACCAAATCAACTCTGATTTGCACAGATTTGCACATTAAAAGATTACCAAATATAACTAATTTCCAAATATAGCTTAATATGCGTGTTGTGCTTGTGTTGTTATTTTTTTGTTGTTAGTTTCACTTTTGACCAGCTTCGGCGAGGCAAACGCGATGCGTGTTGCCTCGCCTGTGACTTCAGCGTAGTACGATGAGTCTCTCTCGCCCCATCGCCTCAACCTTCAACCGTGTCATGGCGACTCCATGTCACACAAGGGGCTTCTTCTCACACCTCTTATGCTATTTGGTTAGGGTTTTCACAACCCTACTTTGCATTCTTTGTCACACCATCGCGTCGTGCCTCGTCACTGATGTGTTGCGTCTCATTGTCGTCGGTCCTGCGGCGGCCTCATGCCACCAAGCCCTTGCCTCCCTTGTGCCAATGCTACACTCCCAGTGTTGTTTAGGGTGTTGCTGGACCTAGGGTTTTCCAACCCTTTCTCTTGCTTGTGACTTGGGTCGGGTTACTCTAACCCAGTTCCAACCTTAGCCCAATCATAATAATAATAATAATAATAATAAATAAATAAATAAGTTGGAATGGGCATGAATGGTTGGGCCCAACACATTTTTTTGGTAAGTGTAAAATAAAAATAAATACTACTAGTTATAGCCCCCTCCTTTACACATACACCGCCTTCCATTTTGGGCCAGCATGTTTTGATAAGTCTAAAATAAAATAAATACTACTAACTATACACCCCTTCCTTTACACATACACTTCCTTTTCATTTTTGGCCTAGCACACTTTTGATAAGTTTGTAATAAAATAAATACTGCTAGCTACACCAACTCGTTCATGTATGTACCCCTACCACCTAGGTAGATGATCAGGCTCCCATGTCAGTGTTCCATCAATGTTGACAAAGTCAAAGTCAATCCGTTGACTTTGACCCAAAAAAATCTTTTTAAAAAATAATGAATAAATAAATAATAACAATAAATAAGTATATTAGTATATAGTTCTTTATTTTATTTCTTTTTTGTCTTTATTATTTATTTTATTCTTCTATTTAATTATCTTTTTATTATCATTACTTAATTAGTTAGTTTAATTAATAATGTGTTGTAAATATTCCGCTACTTATTTATTTTATTTCCTCACATTTCAATTTGCATCCTTAATTACTAAGTGTACTCCTGGCTTTTATTCTATCATTTTCCATTCTCATTCAATTTAATTAATTACATAGCACTATGTCAATTATTTATTTATTTATTTATTTTGTAATTTTGCATTAGTATTCATTAGTACGTGCTTATGTTCTGTGCACTTCATGTTAGGTCTCCAATTTGTTTGACTTCACAAAATTTATCGCAAAACCAAAATCTTTTCTAGAAATGTAAAAATACTCAAATCAATGATTACTCAATTCTCTTTTTTTCTCAACGAAGATTACACATTATTCGAGATCACTTCAAGGTTCAATTCCTTAAGCGATTCTCTTCGTTGTTTTCTTAAAATTCAATGTTGTTTCAAGGTCCAACAATTTAATGACTCTTTTTCATCCAATTAAAACAAATCTTTCGAAAAAGGACAAAATCAACCCAACACACAAGTTGTTTTCTACCCTAAAGAACTAGATAAGTCTAATTTCCTCGTTCTACTAGGACATGCTTAGGAGCACTGACAAATCCCTTATCGATTAAAAAAAACTTGAAAAACATAAAACCCTCTCTTTTTTAAAAATAAAAATTTGCTTTCTTTTTTCTAAATAAAACAATATAACAAATATAACTCATGTTCTCAAGGATGATAAATAATTAAAAAATTATTTTATTTTTAGCACACTCGATTTTTTTCCTGCATAAATAACTCTTAAACTATTTTTCTCAAAACATACATATTTTTTTTTGTTTTTCTGATTTTTTCCTTAAATAAATACTGATGTCTACTCCCAATTTTCTGTTGAAAAAATCTCTATCTTTTTGTCGTTGTCCCATCCTGACCTAAGTTACCACATACGGATAAAGTTTTACTTTTTCGTGACGTGAGCCATATACCCGTTGTCATGTTTCATGCTTTAGTGCTTTTGTCTTGGTGGAAAATTTAACCTCCATTACAATAGGAACCATGATTAGTTTCGCACATTTTTCGACTCAAGTGGAAAGCTTTCCCTTGAAGTGATTTCGTTATATATAGCATTAGGCCGGATAAGTTTGAAACAACTCCAGCACACGTCCCTATGCGTTCACACACGTATGGAAAATATTACCAAAAGAGTTTATTGCGTAGGGTATTCAAGTGTTAAAAACTCTATAAATATCTTCTATTCATACTAATAAAAAACACTGATAAAGAAACACATACGAAACCTATTATGAAAAGATGAGAGAAACTAGGGAGCCATTTAGTTTGAAATTAAAAAATATAATTTGTTCTTGTTTTTTCTTTTCATTTTCTTTAAACAGTTTTCATTATTTTTTATGCAAATTTTTGAAAATAGAAAATTAAGTGAAAAGGAAAAACACAAAAAAAAATATATTTTCTTAAATTAAACCGTCCCTAATTAATTTTGATTATAAAATCATACATAATTTGATAATCTAAATATGGTTAATTATATATGGTTAAGATATTAACTCTTCTGATACGATCTCTGTCAATATAGTCCACGCACACACATTTCACACATACGTATGAATTTGATCAATAAACATTTAAAAATCCTTAATTTGACTTGGATCTTACGCAAGCCAACTTAGGCCAAACCACTAATTTTTAACAGAGACTAGTAGCATATTCTCAGTTTACTATTGACAGAATAAATAAGTACATGGATATATATTAAGTGCTTGAAACATCTTTGTACACATATGAACTTGCCCTGGCCCCATATGGATATCATGTGTACATCTCACTTTGTGTGCCATGTTCTTAACGTAATTAAGAACTTAATCTATTTAATTACATAAATCTTTTGCAAAACCTTAATCTGATTTATATCTAACCAAGTCAGACCAAATGGACTATTCCTCCCTTGGCTGAAACAAGCACATAGAGAATTGGGACAGGGAACATTTGTAGCGGGAACGTGCTCATAACGTGAGTCTTGCATGCTCGTTGGAACTATATATTATTTTAGATAATATTGGACCTCAATCTAACTGGAATATATGTTAGGTTTAATTATGACTTTAGTCGTTAAATTTTTATTATTTTTATTATTTTATAAATTTTATCATTAAATTTTTTTTTTTAAAAATTATCATTTAACTATCATATAGTTCCGTGGATTTTGTCATTGAAATTTTTTTTCACAAATTTTACCATTAAACTTCTAATATTTTTAAAATTTTATCATCTAAATTTTTTATTTTCATGTATTTATCATTATGTTGGTAATAAAAGATATAAAAAGTCACTTTTCTATAATATTGTACATCGGTTATAATCGATATAAATAAATAACTTTCTATCTCAATTGTGATCATATTAATATAGAAAATCAGTTTTTTATATTGATTATAATTACAATTGATGTTAAAAGTGAAAATTACTTAATTTGTTAAAAGTGAAAATTATCTAGTTTTTTATATTGATTATAATTATAATTGATGTTAAAAGTCAAAATTACATCAGTTATAATCGATGTAAATAAATAACTTTCTATTTTTGATAAAGAATTTTTAAAATCACTTAGTTTGATATATAATTTTACAAAATCAACTAGTTTTCTAAACATAAGTACGTCAACAATGATAAAAAAACACAAAAAATTGAAAATTAGGTGATAAAATTTACTATTAAACCTAAAAGCTATCATAGTCATTTTTGTTTAGTTATCTTTCTCTTAAAAGAAAAATTCATTTGTTAGGAAATTTTTTTTTAGGATAACTTTATTTTGTTGCAAGTCATCTAATTTTGTTGTTGCAATCACTAAACATATATGATTCGTCTCTTCTTTCAGTAAGATACTTCTGCTAATAATTTTGAACGCTAGTACTAATTATTGTATCTCCAGGTTTCAAATGACCATTAATTGTAAATCAGACGAGGAAATGCTTTATCATTCTTCTGGTCAGTGCTTATGGAAAACTACACGCAATAAATCAGTACTGTGAAAAAAGCAAAATTACAAATTAAAGTTCATTTGTCGTTTTTTGTTATGTTAAATTAAATTTATTAGGAAATTGTAGATTGGAGAGTACAATTAGGTCTGATATTTGAGTTTTTTTTTTTTTTTACTTATGTTGATAGCATGGACAGTATAAGATAAATTCAATCCATACAACATACGATATTCAAGTTACTTCAAATAGATATGTGATTAACAATTAATGAAAGGGAGATGTTTTAAGCACCCAAATTTTTATTGGGACACCTAACAACCAAGGTGAAAGGGATAAAATGTCCTTTACCTTTTGTTTATAAAATAAAAAAGTGACTCGTTTGTACAAGTCACTTCGCATTTGCGCCGCTTTTGCTACTTTTTCTTCCTTTTTCTCATTATTCTTCTCCCTTCCTTTGCATTCATTGTTGCTTCTTTTTTGTGGTTCTTCTTCCTTTGTTCCTGCTCCTTTGTTGCTATTTCTTCTTCTTTGCTTCTTCTTCGTTCATGTTCTTCACTGCTCCCATTCACACTCCATTCATTGATGCTTGTGTTCTCCTCTGAGGTAAGTATTCTCTTTATCGTTGTTTGTGCATTGTTTTGTTTGAACAATGTCATTGTTTTGTTTGAATGATTGTTGGTTGTCGACGATATAACCTGGTGCTTTTTGTGAAAAAAATGCCATACGAATTGCTGATTTGTATGGTGCATACGAATTGGTTCATACATTGTCAATCCGTATGGTTTTTTTTAATTGTAAATTTATTTTCTGGTCTATTTTTTATTTTTTTAATTCTAAAATTATTTTCTGATTTATTTTTTATTTGTTATGTTTTAGTAATTTTTTTGTATATTAGCAATAGTTTTATAAGGATTGATTGGTGATATTATTTTATAGTGATATAAAAACAATAAAAAAAATTAGTTTAGTAATTAGATTGGTAAAAAAAAATTATAATAAATATAAATGAATTTGTTAGTTAGTTTAAAAAATTGATTGAAACCAAAATTTAAAATATTTTAAAACTGTTAGTTAGTTTTAAAAAATGATTGAAACCAAATTTTAAAATATATTAAAATTGTTAGTTAGTTTTAAAAATGATTGAAACAAAAATTTGAAATATTTTAAAATTGTTAGTTAATTTTAAAAAATGATTGAAACCAAATTTTAAAATATTTTAAAATTGTTAGTTAGTTTTAAAAAATGATTGAAACCAAAATTTAAAATTATTAGTTAGTTTTAAAAAATATTGTGCAGATAATGGTTATAACTAGAGCTCTCGATCGGGCTTTAGGTCGAGCAATAAGAAAAGTCCTAGGGACTAGAGATGATGATAATGATGCCCCTAACAGTGAAGGCCTACATCTGTCCACAAGCAGTGACAACATGTGCGTGTTGTTGAGGATCCTCCGACGGCCGCATTGCAATTAAACGAATTGTAGCAACAACCACCCATTGAAGAAGGTGTTATTGATGTTGAGGGTTTTCCAGGCGGATCCCATAACACATAAGTTTTTAGAGATTTTGAAAATCACATTGTTTTGAGAGTTTGGAATGGAGAGGTATGTAAATCTTAAAAAACATAAAGCACGTAGCTTAGAACTTATTATTTTTTTGTTACATGATTGATATTATTGTTTGCAAGAACGTCCTGAGCTGAAGCTCAGAACAAGCAATAGGAAAAGCCCTAAGGAGGAGGGAGGCTAGTGACGATGATAATGATGCCCCCAGTAGTGAAGGCCTATCGCATCTGCCTGTAGGCAGTGACAACATGTGCATGTTGTTGAGGATCCTCCGACAGTCGTGAAGGAATTTAACGAAGAGCAACAACAACCACCTGTTGAAGAAGGTGTTATTGATGTTGAGGGTTTTCTAGGCGGACCCCATAACACATCAGTTTTGAGAGATTTTGAAAATCACATTGCTTTGAGAGTTTGGAATGAAGAGGTATGTAAATGTTAAAAAACATAAAACATGTAGCTTAGAACTTTTTTTTTTTTGTTACACGATCGATATTATTGTTTGCAATAACATCTGGAGCTGAAAGTTATCTTCCCATGGAATGATGATGGCTAAGTTCGTGAGGCCTGCTCTAGAGATTGAATGTCTTGTAGCTACCAACGGACTAAGTCCTTTGATCGCATGTTCCTTAGATACGGGTGATTGAGGACTAATGTCTGCTTTTGTGGAACGCTGGCATAAGGAAACTAGTAGTTTCCATTTGCCTGTAGGAGGGGTGACTATCACCTTGGATGATGTGGCATTGTTGTTACATTTGCCTAACGTAGGGGCATTCTGTAGAAGCAAGCTTCATGATGATGAACCAAACAATTTTGATGATGCCAAAAGCCCAAGTAATTGATTCAAGACTTCAAGATCAAGCATCAAGAATCCAATCCAAGAATCAAGATTCAAGAGAAGAAATCAAGAAGCAACAAGTCAAGACTTCATATAGGATAAGTATTAAAATATTTTTTCAAAAACCAAATAGCCCAATTTTGTTTTACAAAAGAATTTTCTCAAATTTTCTAAGTTACCAGAATGATTACTCTCTAATAATCGATTATCAGTTGGCAGTAATCGATTACCAGTGACCAGTTTGGCTTTCAAAATGTTTTCAAATGGTTTACAACGTTCCAAAATGATTTTCAAATAGTGTAATCGATTACACTATATTAGTAATTGATTACAAGTGAATCTGAACGTTGGAATTCAAATCCAATTGTGAAGAGTCACAACTTTTCATAAAATGCATTGTGTAATCGATTACACCTTTGTGGTAATTGATTACCAGTGAACAATTTTGAAGAAAAAGTTAAGAGTTATAACTCTTAACATGGTTTTCTCAAAAGTCATTACTTTTCCAATGGTTTCTTTGACCAGACATGAAGAGTCTATAAAAGCATAACTTTGGCACACATTCAATATATATGATATTCTTCCAAACAATTCTTTTTCACAATCTTTCTCTAACCATTGCTCATTGCTTTTTCTTTGCCAAAAAGCTTTCTAAACTTTGTTTCAAAACTTTGTTTTTCTGCAAGTGGAAATTCTGCAGAAAACAAAAGTGTGCTATCTTTTCATCCCTTCTCCCTCTTGCCAAAAGATTCAAAGCACTAACCGCTTGAGAATTCTTTTGATTCTCCCTTCCCCCTCTTGACAAAAGATTCAAATGACTAACCTCCTAAGAATTCTTTTGATTCTTCCCTTTCCCTTAAACAAAAGATTTCAAAGGACTAACTGTCTAAGAATTCTTTGTCTTAACATATTGGAGCGTACATCATTTATAGTACAAGTAGAGCGTACATCTACTTGGGTTGTGATACTAAGAATAAGAGAGGGTACATCTCTTGTGGATCAATTCAAGTAGAGTGTACATCCACTTGGTTTTTCAAAGAGAACAAGGGAGGGTACATCCCTTGTGGATCTTTTCTTGTAAAGGATTTTACAAGGTTATTGGAAATCTCAAGAACCGGTGGTTGCTTGGGGACTGGATGTAGGCACGGGTTGTGGCCGAACCAGTATAAATCTTGTGTTTGTCTTCTTCTTTCCTACACTCTTTACTTTTCCGCTATGTTCTTTTATTTCCGCTTTACTTTTGTCTATGTTATTGTTTTTGTTCTTTACTTCCTCATAACTTAGTAGTAAAGTCTAATTGAATCTAGTAACATTAAGAAGGAAAATTTTTTAATTAGTCAAGACACATTCATAATTAATTCAACCCCCCTTCTTAATTATTCCGAGGCCACTTGATCCAACACATTCCATAGCTTCGAGCAACTTCATGTCGACGATGCTGTCGATATGTTGGTGGAATTACTCGAGGTCAGCGTTGCAGAGGCAAGAGCTGAGACGATTCAATGTCATGGATCTTATGTTCGACTATTATGGTTGCGAGATGTGTATCAGACGAAAATTGAGGCATGTCACTGGATCGTAGTAGTGCGAGCATATTTGTTGCATCTTCTTGGACGCACACTATTTGCTAATAAGAGTGCCACATACATGCACGTGGTATTCTTATATGCACTGCGTGACTTGACGCAGAGTGGAACTTATGCTTAGGGCATTGCTGCTCTTGTGCATATGTATGATAATTTAAATGAAGCGCCAAAGAGCACAGAGAGGAAACTTGTAGGATATATCACTCTGTTACAAGTTAGTTCACATGTTAATAAAACATTTTTTCATTGGCATTGGTTATTATATGTTGTCTCTTATTTTAATGAATATGTTTGCAAAATATCTTTAGCGTTGGATCTATGAGCATTTCCCGTTTGTTGGTTCCGCCCTAGCTGTCGAGGATTATGTCGAGCGGAGACCACGTGCATGCTGAGGGACCTCTGGTAAGGCACTACCCGTGTTGACGTATCATAGGCGTCTTGATAGACTGACCCCTGATGTTGTGTGTTGGATTCCATATGGTGACCACCGTTCATTTAGAGAATTTGAGGTCATCTCCTTATTTTTCGGCTATCTCAGATGGGGTCCCTTGACGGTCATTCATTGACTGCACAGGGTTATACGACAGTTTGGGTACATTCAGACCATTCTACCACATCCAGTTGTGCTTTCGGCTTTTGTTGAAAAAATAGATGCTAGATGGATGCAGTTTGGTGACTATATTGCACCTATAGAGCAAATTTGTGTAGTGCCTGGCTAGTGTTCGTTAGATTACATGGAGTGGTTCTACATTATTTCACATCTGTTTATGACTCCCGCACAGCCAAGGGATCCTCCTAGAGTTCCGCTGATTCAACAATATGACATATTTGTTGAACCAGATGTGTCTCAGCAATCGGTGGCGGCAGCGGCACCTGATGAAGCAGAAGTTGATGTGCATAGTCCTCGACATGCAGTGGTAATATATATTTTTCATATTTTTTGATTTTTGTTTTGTTTTTTATTTTATTACTAACAATTTTTATGTTTGTTTTTTTTTTTTTCACTTACTAGGATGGTTATGTAGCAATTGCTGATAAATTGGAGAGGCTACTGAACATGAGGATCCTGACCGAAGGAACAAAAGTCTATATTGTTGTTGAAAAATGTCTGAGCATCGCAAGAAGCTACATTGGCCAACCAATTGTAGGTCACAGTTCGAGGCGTAGGCGACATATGGACGATCATTGAAGTTTTTTTTTTTTGCCTTATATATGTTAGTTTTAATTTTTTGGATAATTTATTTATTTGGTACATTTATTCATTGACACTGGCATTTGATTAATTTATAATTTTGGTGTGTTACTTATGAACACGTTTTTAATTATTTTATACAAATTTTTGTTATCCATATATCGTGAATTAGCCATTAATGTTGATTTGAGGAATAAATTAATTTGTCCTTAACAAATTGTGAATGTATGTTTTTTGCAACATTTAAGCATCATGAATCATTTTCAAACTTGACAACACACTGTGAATTGCATGCGTTTGTTTAAGAAAAATGAATACTACACCTACATACTGACATAGAAATGATTACTCAATTATTTTAGTTCTGATGCAACATTCAAGCATGAAACAACATTGTTGTACTTGACAACACATAGGGAGTGACAGACATTTATTTTAAAAAAAAAATTAACACAAGCAGTCTAATTGAACATCTATAAATACCACAAAAATAGTCTCAACAATCACACATTCTCACTCAATCTACCTTTAGAAACCAATTTGTAGTCTCGAAACTATGACATTTTTGGGAGAAACAAGTAGTCGGACCATTGTCAACTCGAGATTAGCTTTTATTTTTCCAAATGGATCGATTATTCACAACGAATATGGTGTTTATTTCCAAAAGTTTCACTTCGATACCCATTTGAGTACCTAATGATTATGGTTTTGAAACACTAAAAAGCAAAATGCACAATACCCTTCAACTAACCAGCGATCAATATTTGGATGAAATTTACTACCGACAATCATTCGCAAATGCAGGTAACCAATTTGTCTTTCAATCTATGCAATTGAAAAATGATGATGATGTTAACACAATGTTAATGTGTTAAGATCAATACCCGTGTGTTGGTCCGATTGAGTTATTATGTACCATTGGTAGAACACCAGATGATATATTAAACTTACTTCAAGTCACTATGACTCCTACTCATGATGTCCTACTATATTACAACGGGAGGTGGAACATGCCACACTAAGACGACTTTGTGGGTTACTCGTTCACAGGAAAAAAAATTCAAAAAGATTTGACATTCATTCGGACTGTAGCATCGATGGACTCAAGGATGTGATCAAGCAAGTTGCACCTTAAGGGATTTCCCCTTAAGGTATTCATGAATCACAAACGGTAAGGCGATTGTTTTTCAACAACCAACTGATTCTGAGTATTCAGAAAAAGTTATCGAATTTGAAATAATTGAGTTGAAAACTGACGATGACATGTTGAAGGTCTTAGTACAATCTAACTACTGGAAACACATGTGGATGCCCAACAATCTTCTCATCTTTAGTCAGTCGACCCACATATGGATGCTCAACAAATGACTTTGTCATTTCATGATTGTGAGTCCCACAAATTTACTTCACCATCTATCATTCTCCTCCCAAAACTGGCTTCGCACACAACTTAAATAAACATCCACATTTTCTACTATCAGTGTATGTTCTAACCAAATCCTTCTTCTTAGGCCTATACTCACCACTCATTTCGCAAGCTATTAACATAAATGAGACCATTCCTCTAACACTAATATTTGTGTCTAACATCATTATCATGACAACAAATCCAATTTCATGAGCCACCAATCAATCTCAATGTAAAACTTCATCACGGGTAGCAAATAACTATAACACAATTCAAAGAAGGTCTCAGATCAATGAATATTTATGTAATATAATTATTGTACCAACAATAAATTAGACAAATACCTGGGAAGTATTTAAGACATCAGAATAATTAACGTGTTCTACTTTCACGCCAGCATCTTCGTCATTTTCAACATTCATATCAACTTCTTCAGACATGATAATATCATACCTCTACTGTTCTTCATCCATCTTAATAAAACATTTAACAAATTCAATGATAAACAAAAAATGACTTAAAAAGTGATAGAATCACCTCATTTGTTATCGACACAAATATAGCTCTATATAAAATTTTTAAAAAATGTATTTTACATCATATAGCCACATAATACATTTTCACTACATATCTTCATTAATATATTCAACTATAACAAATAAAAAATAATATTATAATTAAACAAATGACTAATAAATATCATATGAATTGTTGTAATAAACATCTAAATATATTATTTAATTAAATATCAAATTTGTTTAACTATTAAGTACTATAATAAACATCTGAATACAACATTCAGTTAAATATCAAATTTGTTTGATTATCAAATTTTGTAAATATTTTAAATGTATAAAAAAAATTCTAAATAAATTACAATTTTTAAACAAATTCTAAATAAATTACAATTTTTAAAAAATTTCAAAACCTGGCAATCCGCAATCTAATTACTAAATTAATTTTTTAGCAATCTAATGTTAGTTTTAGCAATTTTTAAAAGTTTATGTATATTATAATTTTTTTACCAATCTAATTACTAAATTATTTTTTATTTTTTTTATAACACTATAAAATAATATCACCAAATCAATATTTATAAAATTGCTAAAACTATTACAACAAAAAATTACACTACAAAACAAATTTAAAAATAAATCAGTAAAATATATTTAGAATTAAAAAACACCATAGGGATTAGCAATCTGTGTGAACCATACAGATTGACAATCTATATGTTTTGAAAAAGAAATTACGCACCTCTTCTTCTTCGGTGATGAAAAATCACCAAATTTCACCATATATTTGTAAACGACGCATGTACACCATACAAGACAACAAATGCTCGGAAAAGGAAACTAACGGAAGCAAGTTACACTAAGAGAGTGCGGTTTTACAAAAAAAAAAAAATAGGCGCTGCAGAAATAAAAAACATAACTTGTTATTTATAACCAAAAATATTTATAAGAACATTTTTGGTATTTTAAAAAACTGCTGGTACGCCAAGCAGGTGCCTTAATGAAGCGATTCTACATTTCAAAGTAGGTACATGCTGTGGATGGCTCAACATCGATCTTTTGTGACCCAATTCTGTGTCGCGTATCACGTCATAATGACGAAACACACACAACCGTACCTTGGTGCATAAATTCTCTCGGCGTTAAAATTTTATGTGGATGTTTCAACATAGTGTGAAAGTGAAAAATGCTATAATTTCTTGAGAAATTTAAGAGTTTTAATATTGTTATTCAGAAATATTTTTTCCTTTTTTTCAGTATATCCAAACTCATTCAACTATTGATCTTAGTTGTACCAGAATCTTTAAGATTTTTCATAATATCATAGCAGCTAAACTAATAAAGATTGATCTAATCAGTAAAAGATAAATATAATTTAATTTATCTTTTAATAATGTATTATTTGTTTCAAAACTTTAGAATATTATTTAGATTAAAAATATTATGAATTTTATTTATTTAAATAAAGATAAGGATTTGATCTTATTTTTCTTACGAAAAAATCTTATATATTAGATTTAGGAGATTAGGAATTTGATTTTACATAAGATATAAGATTAAGATAATATTTAAATTTTGTTATATTTTTGCTCTCTATATAAAGCCCATAAATAAAATATTGATGCATCTCTTTCGCACAGTACATCTCCTCGATAAAAACCCATCACGAATAAAGAAGCTAGGGACTCACCTGAGATAAATTGGTGGGAGTGTTCAAAGTGATGCGCACTTCATCGACAGCCAGAAGTTTGAGTCATCGTGCGTGTTTCACAGCTTCACAGAATTAAGTTTCCCGTTTATGTCCTCAAGTCCAAGTGAGTAGTCTATGTTGTGTTCAGATTTAGCTTCAAAATCTTAACTACCCATAACTTCATTCATTATAACATAAAGAATCTGTTCCTCTTCCCCACACAGTATTTTTTTAATGTGTAGAAATCAAAGACAGTATTAAAGTACACGTGTAAGTTGAGTAAATCTGAAGGTTAAGATTTTGAGTTGAATTTCACTTAGGTGGTTTGCTCTGGATAGTCCATTGATACCATATTTTCACACGAGTGTCATTCCATGATACATACCCCATTGTACAACTACACCAAGGTTATTCCACTCAGTGTGACATTATATTCTTGCCTTTAGTTTTCACACCTTAGGTCTCTATAGCTTTTACTCCACTTTTTCTCAACATATAAACCCTCACACATCCCACACCATCTTATTAATTTAGAAGGGTAGTTCAAGTTTTTTTTTCTTTCTAAAACTTCTTTACCATGCCTTCTACTACTCTTCAATGGCTAAGCCTAGTTGGCATCATTTGGCTCCAAGCCATAATTGGCACAAACACCAATTTCCCTGCTTACTCTTCTCAGCTGAAGCAACTTCTATCTATTTCCCAAGTTCAACTCAATAACCTTGCTTTTGCATCTGATGCAGGCAAGCTTTTTGGCTGGTTTTCTGGCCTTGCTTCTATATACCTCCCCCTTTGGTTGGTCCTTTTTATTGGTTCAACTCTTGGATTAGTAGGTTATGGTGTGCAATATCTCTTCATAACCAACCAAATTTGTTCTTTGTCCTATTGGCATGTGTTCTTGCTAACTTTTCTTGCCGGCAATAGCATTTGTTGGATCAACACAGTGTGCTATGTTGTCACCATAAGGAACTTCTTTTCTGATCGCCTAGTTGCTGTGGGAATAACAACTAGCTACCAAGGACTAAGTGCAAAGATTTATGCCAACATTGTTGATGCTGTTTCTCCTCACAAGAAGGCTAGAACGTTTCTCTTCCTCAACTCTCTCTTACCTGTGATAGTTGGTTTAATAGCAGCTCCTCTAGTCAGAGAAATTGATGAAGTAACAAGTCCTAATAGGTACACACGTGTTGGTTTTGCTGTGATGTTTGTTATTACAATTTCAACTGGAACATATGCTGTGTTGAGCAGCTTGCAATTTGTCACAAGCAAAGCATCCTCACTAGGTATCTTGATTGGTATTCTACTGTCCTTTCTATTGCCTCTGCTTGTCCCTCTCTCAATGAAGATCAAGAAGTTTCAGGAAAATAGAGAAAAATTGAGAATCTACCACTATACTATGGAGGAGAATGCTACTAGTGAAGAGAGGGTGGAGAGCGAGGTGAAAGAGGGTGAAGTAGTTCAAGAAGAGTTTGGTATTATAGAAGAAGTTGGAGTGAAGTTAATGCTGAGAAGAATAAATTTCTGGTTATATTTCTCTGTCTATTTTTTTGGTGCAACAGTTGGTTTAGTATATCTTAATAACTTGGGACAAATAGCTGAATCCAGAGGTTGCTCTAATACTTCATCTTTGGTGTCTTTGGCATCGTCATTTGGGTTCTTTGGCCGTCTCATGCCATCTCTTATGCACTACTTCTACAGGTAAATGTGCCCTTCCTAACTTCATATCTAACACCAACCTGAACAAGTGCATTTACACCTCTAATTTAATGCATATAATGACTATAGGATTGTTAGTTGATCTACAATGATAAATATGAAGATGAACAATAAAATTAAAAGCACCTCTCATGGTTAGTTTTTTTTTTTTTTTTTTTTTACAATAGTAACAATGAAATTAAAATATACAATCTCACAAATTACTCAGATCTCTCACTACTAGGCCGACTATAGTAAATTAAAGGAGTGCATGTCACTACTCTTATTGACATAATGTCTAATAATAACTTTTTAATGTTTTCAGGGGAAAATGTAGAATTTCAAGACCTGCTTCTCTGATGGCAGCGATGATTCCAACAACAGGTGCATTTCTGTTACTCCTCAACAAATCTGACATTGCTCTTTACATCAGCACTGCAGTGATTGGAGTGTGTACTGGAGCAATCACTTCTATTGCTGTTTCCACAACCACTGAGTTATTTGGTACTAAGAATTTCTCAGTGAACCATAATGTGGTGGTAGCCAACATTCCAATTGGCTCCTTTATATTTGGCTACTCTGCTGCACTTATTTACCATAAGGAAGGGAATGAACATGGGAAATGCATGGGCATGGAATGCTACAGAAACACTTTCATCATGTGGGGTTTCTTTTGTTTCCTTGGAACTCTTTTGGCCTTGATTCTACATGCTAGGACTCGCAAGTTTTTCTCACTAAAACAATAGCGTACACATTTTACTTTAATTTAGCAGGAGTATTATTTCTTTTTTACTATACACTGGGGAGATTGTGGCTTGTAAAACCTCCTCTAACTAGATAAATATAAATATACATCCATTTTGTTTTTTTATCGCATTTGTTTTTCTTTCTTTCTTTATCACCACATTTATTAATTTTTCTCTTTTTCTTTTCTATTTGTTTCCCTCCACCCGCCACCTTTAGACGTACATTTTTAAAAAATCCGTAAATACTAGTTTGTTAGTTGTATTAAAGAAGGGTTAATTAAGTTTTGAATCCTCAAATTATGAGGATTTTAAATTTTTGGTTCATAATTTTTTTTTCTTCAAAATTTGATTCCTAAAAAATTTTTCATTATTATAAATAGTATTTACTGTTAATAATCTTTGTTAAGCGTTGAATTATTTATTTAAGTGATCACGAATATTACGATAGATTATAGATGAGAATGATGAATTATTGTTAATTATTTAATTTAATATAATAAAATTTACTTATGTAATATACATGTAACATTTATTTTATTCTGTTTCATGATATTTTTTCAATTAACAAATAATATTAATATCAAAGACTATTTTTAATAATAAAAAATTATTTAGGAATCAAATTTTAAAAAAATAATAATTTAGGAACCAAAAATTTAAAACCTCATAATTGAGGAATAAAAACTAATTAAGCCTTTATTAAAAGATTTTGATGAAAAGGATTAAACCTACGATATTTACCTTCCTACTTCTTCCTTAAATTCCCTTTCCAATCACTAAATCGATTCATTCTACACTTTTTTGAATTTGAATATTAAACTAAAAATTGATTATATTTTAAAAGATAAGATAATCAAACGGAACAAAATGAAATAAGATAAAAGAACAAATAAAATAGGTTATTCGGTCATCATTTAATTTCGGAAGAGACGAACGTAAACAATTCATTTTTGAAAGGAAAAAAAGAAAGAAAAAAAGGTAATATGTACGATAAATAATATGATAAAATAATAATAGGAAAAATAGATAAAGATGAAATGGTAAGAAAAGGACAAATAATAATAATAATAATAATAATAATAATAATAATAATAATAATAATAATAACTGTTTAATTTTCAGTAAAAAAAAACAGTTTAAATTTAATGCATGCAAGAGATTTTTTTTTTCATTAGAAAGATTTCGAAATATTTTTGTAAGTTTTTGTCTCCATTGCGTGACCAAGATTCATTCGAGACTTACAAACTTAACTAACATTACCAATTGAACCGTACTCATTACTTTAGAGTGATCTTTAAGAGTGATACATATTGTACGACTGCTATTGATTCTCTTTTGACATAGTCAATCAATTTATTACTACTCTTGCATAAATTATGGGTTAGAAAGTGCAGTCATAGATCAATTGTAGGGCCAAATTAAAGACCACAAGTCCACAATGTCCAACCGCTTGCTGCCCTTTAAATAAATGAGCCAGCTGTTTTCAGTCTATTAATCGGTCACTCTTTTGTTCAAAAAATATGAATATTAAACTCACAGTTAATTAAAATAAAAGTTATAAAACTCTAATTTTGATTAAAAATAATACTAAGGTATATTTTTTTATTAAATTAAATTAAAACATAATTATTTTCTAAACACTTCAAAAAGTAATAACAATTCCACTTGAAGATATATATAAAACTTCTTTATTCATAGGTTGTGAGAGAGGAAAATATCAAATCAACTAGAATATCAATGTTTATAATCAATATACCTGTAAATAATAAATATAATATCTAACAATACTTGAAGATATATATATGTTTGTGTGTGGAAAACAAGATAGGATTCAAACCTTGTTAATTAGATGCTTTTGTTTTATATGAAAAAGACACGTGGATCTGCAGAGTTAGTAAGTCATGTTTTCTAAAAGAAATATTTATTCCCTCTTTAAATTTTTTATTATATAAATACCCTTCACATTCTTATTATTAGGGGTGGAAATGAGCTAAATCAAACCAATCTTTATTAGGCTTGAGTTCGACTTGAGTTGAATGCGTAAGGTTTGAGTTTGACTCATTACCTGTCATAGGCTTTTTTTAAAGGCTCGGCTCGGCTTACATAAAAGTCTGATTTGATCCACGAGCCTATTTAAAAACTTGCTTAAAGACGTTTTTGATTAATTAATTATTTTAAAACCTAGTGAAATACTAACTAAAAAAAGAAACTTATAAAATTTCGTATAAGTAATGTACAAATCCAAAAATAATTGATAAACAAAATCATATTGAATTCAAGTTAACAAGCACAAAGTATATCAAAAGAAAATAAAAAGAGCACAATATTAAAAAATGTATGGATTAGGTCCTCAGCCCCAAAGTTTACAAATTTATTTTAAGTCTAAGCCCATAAACGAAATAAAATAAAATATGGACAAGATAAGATAAGATTAGATGAAATAAAATTTGGACGAAATAAAATCTAGATGGAATAAAATCTGGATAAGATAAGATTTGATAAAATAAAGTTATTATTATTATTGTTAGTTAAACAGACCGGTTTGTCAAGCTTAACAAGCTTTTTTTATAGTTTGGGCTTGACCTTTTTATTTAAAAAGACTTTTTAAAAAGCTTGAACTTGGTCTTTATAGTAAACAAGTCGAGCCGAGCCTAGCCTTACATAGGTCAAGGCAAAGGCCCTTGACTCATTTCCACCCCTACTTAGTATATTAAAGTCTATACACATCAACCTCATCAACTTGAAGTAAATTTAGTGGCCTTTGAGCCATATATATTACTTCCGTCTTTATATTAATTATAAGATCCTTTTACAAAAAATATTTGTTTTTTATTAATTTTTTTTAATTTCTTGATGCGTTAATTTTTTTTTTTACATATTCTTAGTTAATTATTTTTTTTTCAAATGTTAATAAAAAATAATTAAATAAAAAGATAATAAAAGAGTAATTTTAGAATGATAATACAAATAATTGATAAATTTGATGTGATAAACTAAATTAATTACTTTTCTTATTAGATGTGAATTAATACCTAATAATTAAGGATGAATGGATTAAGGTTATGTTTGGCAAAATTAACTGAAAAGTTAGTTAAAAGTTGAAAAATTAACTCGTAAGTGAAAGTTCAAAGTTTGTATTGAAAGCTGAAAAATTAATTTATTAAATTGTAAGAACGGTAAAATTAGTTGTTGAATTAGCTGAAAAGTATAAAATGACATAAAATTAATAAAATCATGATTTATTTAAAAAAGATAATAATCAAATTTGATAAATATATTAAGAATGAAAATGAAAGAAATATAAAAAGATAGGAACCAATGTTTAAAAAAAAAACGTTATTATTTCTTTACCAAGTTGCAGGCACCTACTTATCAACTAGCAATGAAAGAAGATCCTAGGCCTACAAGCTCCAATGGAGCTTACATCACTTAGTGAAGAACTCAACATGTTTGACGGCCTTGTAAAATCCCTTTTTGTGTTGCTCCATGGCCTCCTTCTTGTAAAACCCGACATGCCTGGAGGTCAGACACAATAAGCTATGATTCCCTTAGCCGGGCCTGAAGGTCAGCAATCACCTTAGCGAATTCGGCCATTATCGCTGTAAGATCTTCTTTCTCTTCAGCAGTACACTCCACCTTATTTGCCAATTCATTCCTCTCTTTCAACATGTCTCTACAACGTCTAAACACCTCGTCTTGGGTAACAGAAACATGCTCTTCATCTAAAGGAGTAGTAGAAGGCCTTACCCTCCTATGAGGATGAGAGGTACCCCCGCTAACATAGCCCAGGTCCACCAACCTCTCGGAGGAAGAGGACTTGTCGTCAGAAGCTTCGTGGTGTGTCTCCTCCTAGGAAAGGTCACTAATCAGAACAACTTCACAATCCACATAGGGTTGCTGAATAGAACCCCTGAAATCACTTCTGCCCATACCCATAATAGAATCAAAAACAAAAAGACATGATGGAAGAAGGATGTACCTTGAAGTGAGGAAGACGATCGAAGGAGAGAAGGAAATCGCACGAGCCACATACAAGATGCAAAGAGATTACAGAAGATGAACCAAAACTCAAGAATGGCGGTGACCGAAACCTAACGTACGCCCCATTTAAGTGAGGATGTGACCCTCCAATAACTAGTGGGAGTTGGAATGACACCCTAAGAATCTGTGACATGATGCGATCCAACCAACCCATGTAATGCGTCTCTAAGACATATCGACTCACAGAGTAACACATGTGCAAAAGCAATGCGCGTGTACAACACACACCCACTATGAAGAAAAACGAAATGCCCCCTTTAATGCTCACTTTAATGGTTAGAAAGGACAGAATTTTCAAAAACAAAGACCTCTTATATGACACACCTGACTTTGTGTGCAGAACAACAAGCATGAGCACCCTAGACAAAGCAACTTGGACAACACTTGTTCACGCTGGGGGGCTTGACAAACTTGTAACCCTCAAACTTGTCAGGGCTGCCACCCTCGACACTGAGCAACTTCTTTCGCCAACAAGTTGGACTCAGAGCATGGGGGCTTATGTACTGTCCTGGGTCCACAAAATTGACGTGGTGCTAGAATGTGCACGTCTATCTAGACACCTGAGCGCAAATATATATATCTATATATATATATATATATATATATATATATATATATATATATATATATATATATATATATATATATATATATATATATATATATATATATATATATATATATATATATATATATTTGAATCCTAATGATAATGCTATTATTTCATTATCAAGTTGCAGGTACCTACTTATCTACTAGCAATGAATTATCTATAAGTGATGGATTATCTATAATCCATTGGATAATTTATAAGTGATGAATTATGTACAAGATATGAATTATCTATTAGCTATTTATCTAGAAGCTATAAATTATCTACTAGCTATTATCTACAAGCTACGATTTATCTACTAGCTATTCTCTACAAGCTAGGAATTATCTAAAAGAGTTATTACACCACTGTAACAACTCCTATAATCAAGGACCCGAAGTTCTTATCTCACGCTATAAATATTAAGTTTTATCTCACCCTTTTATTCCATTCTTAACTCACTCACGTATTTATTTAAGCATGGAAGTTTTTAAGCCCCCCTCATGTTCTCCTAACATAGAGTACCTATCGTCTCACGTATGAAATCGTGGAGTCCGCTAAATCTCCTCTAACGTTAGTCGAGTGCTTCCATTATATATCAATTTAATGTTGAGTTTATAACATAAATTAACTAGTCTTTCATAGAATAAGTGGCCACAGTTTAAACTTTAATAGAAAAAAGATGCTTAATTTAACAAAATGTTTATTAAAGTTAGACTTACTAGACAAAAAATATTTTTGAAAATTTCTATTACTTGCTTGTTTATTATTTATATAGTGTTTTATTTATATATATATATATATATATATATATATATATATATATATATATATATATATATATATATATATATATATAAAAGATAAATATTTATTTTATATAACTAATTTTTAAAGAATAAATATTTTTAAACATATAAATTACATTTTAAATTTATAACAAACTATTTATTTTATAATACAAGATTATTTTTAATAATTGATAATTTATTTATAAAATATTGAAATTCAATTACTCCGAGATAAGGAGTTAACATAATTTATAAAAACATTATCGTTAAAGATTTAAAGAAAAACACTTTTATTAAATGATAACCCATCAAAATATTTTTATCCGAGATTATCAACTCATTATAATATTTATTTGTCCAGCCAGGATTTAACACTTACATATAATAATCCAACATTATCGTTAAGGCATTTTGTGCAACACAAACCCACTTATTTATTAATATTTTCTTTTTTCCTTCACTGGTATACTCTTTTTTCTCTGCTCAATATCTCTGGTGCCCGCTGGATGGTTGAAATAGGAGGAAATAAGATAAGATAATTATCTTATCACATTATAATTTATTATTTGTTGCGCTAATAGGATTTAATAGTATTATTCGGATGTGTATTTATCTTATCATATTAGATATTACTCTAGTAAATTTCTTTCTTAATTACGCTGACAGAGAGCTAGGTTATGAGTGACTGAATGGGATAAAAACTATCGCATTCTCTCTCTTTATATATATCATATATAATTATAATAATAGTCAGTCAAAAAATAATAATTATCATAATATTCAACGAATTCAATAAAATATAAATGATAATACATAATAAAAAAATATTAATTTATAAATATAGATATTATATTTTTTAATCAGCATATTATCTTTATATAATAATCATAATAATATTAATAATAAATCTAAATTAAATTATTATTATTCGAATATTTTTAAAGAAAATATTTGACTAATTTAAAAATCTTATATAATTAATTTATAATTATAAAAAAATAAATTCATAAATAAAATATAATTTAGTCAAAATTATTTTTTATATTATTCATTATTTTAAAATCATAAATTAAAAGTTAATTTTTTTAAAAAAATATAGGTAATTTTAATGAAAATTAAAGGTAATATATATATAATACTTTTATGCAAAAAAATATATATCAGATTTATATATAGTAATATATAATTTATATAACATATATACGTATATATAATAATAAAATAAATACATTAAATATAATACGCTGTAATATATTAAATTATACAATATATATATATATATATATATATATATATATATATATATATATATATATAATTTTCTTAATCAAGTTATTATCTTTCATATCAACATAATTGCATACATAAAATATAATTTTATTTTTTTATAATTTAGTTAAAATTATTATTTTTATAATACTCATAATTTTAGAAAATAAATTAAAAAATATTGTACCCCAGGTGTAGGCATTTTGTGCAACACAAACCAACTTATTAATATTTAGGTTAATAAAATTTTTTACTCCTTAAACTTTTTCAAATACAAATTTTTAGTGTCTTAATTATTTTTTACAACTTTTAGTCCTTCAAATATTTTTTTTTCATTTTTAGTTTCTTATTTATTTTTATTGCTCGAAATTAGTTTTTTATATAAAATAAATAAAGGACTAAAAATGAATAAAAAAAAGACTGATTTTGAGCAATAAAACTAAAAATGGGTAAAAAAAATTAAAGGAACTAAAAATATTGACAAAAATTAATAAAAAAACTGAAAATTGTCAAAATTGATTGATTAAAAAGTGAAATCTATAAATATTGATTAAATGTGAGTATCTTATTAGTAGATAATTTTTAAATATTTTTAAAAGTGTTTTTTTTAGCTTTATTTGACCATAAAGAAATCTAAAGGGGGATTGACAAGGACGTAATCGAGTCCTCTCCTTTTAGAACTTTTTATGTCTATACATATATATTTTTAAATTAATTAGTATAAAATTACATAAAATTAATTTATCTATTATTATTATGGTAATGCTTAAGATTCATTAGTACAAAATTAATTGTATTAATTTATTACCATGTTTAAAGTGTTAACTAGTTTAAATTTGTGTAATATTTATGTGTTTGTTGTTATTATTATTTAATATTAAAATTAGTTTTAATTTTATGAGTAAAAATAGTAAATTCTTTTAAAAATTATTATTTATTAAAAATTAGATATTTAAATGATTATAAAAGAAAAAAAAAGTTCACCTTTATAAGATTTCTGATTCCCTCAGTGATCTCGATCTTGACGAATCTCTGAATCTAGTTCACTAAAACTTTTTCGTAATAAAAAAATATATTTATAATGTAAAAACATCTATACCACAGATGAGTAACTTGGAAGAAAACGAAGATGGTTGGCACGCACCGCCAATCCGCCATGTATGGTGGGTTTAAAAGACGCATTGCCGTTCAATTAATTTGGATTGCATGATTAAGTCTAAGTCTTACGTAGGTATCAATTCACTAAGCAATCCCATAATACCAGTGGACGATGAAGCTTGCCTTGTATATTCATTAACAAACAAACGCAATCTTCACAATTGTTTTATATATTTTATTTTAAATTTTAACTAATGAATAAGATCAATTTTGCTTGTGACCAAAGCACATATATGCATTTTGTTTTCTTTCTTTTTCAAGTAAATAAGTGTCCCAATTAGTTTGAAAAGAATTGAATCACCACCGGCCTGTATATAATGACAAATAATTGCTTAACTATACAAATCTCAAATACAAATTTTATCTATTTTATTATTAAATATGAAGAATTTAATTAGAATGAATATGGTGATAGTCTTAATTTTTTAAAAAATAATTAATCCAATCATAATTTATTATATGTAATAATATTGTCAGCTTTTACAACAATTATATCAAGAACAACTTAAAAACTTGAGAGACCTAAAATAAATTTAAACATAAAACTTTTTATTTATTTATAAAATAATTTATTAAAATTGTCATTGTTTTATTAAAAATTAATTTTTCAGATTTTTTATACAATATTATCGATTAAATTGTCGTAATTATTTTTAAATAATTTTTTTAGGTATATTAATACTAAAAATAATAATTTTGTGACTTTTTTTGTTGGGACCTAAAGTCCTTCCTTGGTCTGCTTGAGTCTTAAGTCTGCTCTGAATTATATAAAACTAGAGTAGCTTCTAAATAATTATATAAATCGTAAAAATATGCAAAACATGGAAGTAGGGAATGTAGGGCTAGATTCAATGCAATTACTTTGTCATGTATAATTGATCCGTTTCTAGTAAAACAATGAAATAAAATAATATGCGCGCGCGCGTATTTGTTAAGTATTGAACTTGTTTCAATTAATAAAAAAGAATAATTACTAATTTAAATATTATAAGTTTATGTAATATATATTTTTAATAATATAAAAAATTAGGTAATATGTATTATTATACATTATGTTATTAATATAATGTAAGACAATTACAATATTTATATTAATAATATGTTTTATTAACAAAAGTAATATTAATAATGACAATTTTAATACTTAATAATTTTCCGTTATAGTATACAATATTTTTTTTCTTGTAAACTTCATTTCATTTCATTTCAATGTTTATACAATGAGAAATCATTCTTTTTATTTGAATTCTTAATAAAAGTACTTAAAATGAAGTTTATCATACATAATACTTTCTTTTAAAAAATACATAATACTACCTTATTTTCTTTTTTTATACTACCATATATCAACGTTATTAATGCGCATCCACATTTTGTGACATTAATTACATTAGTTCGTTCATGAGAAACATAATGCTTTGAGACGACTGGTCCTACAAAAGTTCTTATCAATTTAATACTTCAATCTTTGTGGAAGAAAAAAAAATAACTTCTAAAATAATTGAAATTTTAATTTTTAATGTAATATTAATTATTTTTTTACTTATATTTTTTATAATATTAATAATGAATAATAAAAATTAAAAATAAATTAATAATAATAAGATTCATTTTATAAAAAAATTATTATCTTTTATCTATTTCTTATTTTTCTTTATAAGTATAAAATTACCCAGGACAATAATTATAATAGAATAGAGAGGAAGTAATTAATTTTCCAACAAAAAGGGAGAAACCCACCAATTAATATATATGGGACATTGCCATTGATCCCAGGTTTTCCAATTTTATTAAAATATATTCTCTTTCCAAATATATGTATTCTATCTATTATTGAAGTATGAAAAGCAATTGTAAAAAATAAGATGAAAATTACTCTAGAGATAAATTAAAAGTAAAAAAATGGATAATATTTTCTTTCACCAATCAATTTCTGTTTGTTTCATAAATAAACATAAGAAAAAGCTTAAATCTTGGTTTGATTTGCTAAATAAAACATTTAATATTTGTCAATGAATTTAATTTTGGAATATAAAAATGTAACACTTTTATCTAATTGTGAGTGAGCAAAATACACTTCTTTCTCTTGAAAGGTATGAATTTTTTATGGCTTCTTATATTAAAATATATACTTATCTCATACGATGAATTCAAGCATATGAGACTTGTCTCAAAATTTTTACATATAGTTTTGGTGTATTGGGTTTTCCTTTCAGTACTTTCCCATACCCTGAAAGATATGTAAAACACAGACAAAATTTTCTTAAAAAGATAATCACACAAAGATAAATTTAAATTACTTCATTAACAAATCACAAGGATAATAATGCCTAATTAATCCTAGCAGAAAAGAAGACCAGTCATGAAAGCAAAACAAACAAACAATGAGAGTGATCAAGAGCCCAATTCGTTCTCGTCCAAGTCATCTCAAAACGAACTTTGGAACCTTCGATCAATGTCTAAAACCCCAAAAAGGGTTCAAAACCGAATGACCCGTAATGCATCAAATCACTCTTGAGCACCTTCAACCTTGAGAAAATTCTCTCCCTAAGCACAGAAACACCAAAAGCGTAACATGTGTGACAAAAAGGTGAAAAAAGACATATAAACATTGAAGACTAAGTCCTAAGTGACAAATAAAGCTGAAGGTCCTAAATAAAATGAGACCTAATAATAACCTAAAATGCAGTGCGTAAAAAAAAAAAAATGTAACATCTAGCAACAATAAATATGCAGAAAACCAACTATGTTAGGCATAGAGTGAATGGATAATAACTTGAAAAAATATTTTAATTAAATAATATATTTTAAAATCTTTTAAAGAATATTCTCTAACGATATTAAGGTAAACAAATTAAACTGTATATTTCAATTTCAATATATAATAAAAGAATACAATGCGATACTTGCATGCTTTAAAAGAGAGAAGTATATTTTTAATATGTTTAGAACTATTGGAGGGATATACCCGATTAATTAAAAAATAAATTTTGAATCAGAAAATTTAAGAATGACATGTGTTGTTCATTTAAAAATATTATACCAAAAGATTTAGTCATTCTTAAAAATACATATTATAGTATATAAAGACGAATTTTAATTGATTAATTAATTTTAAAATATAATGATTTTAGACGTGTAGAGAAATATATTTAATTAACATTAAAATAATTGTAAAACATGTGATAATTCTTAATGGCACAAATTCTATTAATTTCCTCCGGTGAATTAAATGTTGATCTAAAAACCCGACCTAACATGCACGCTAGGTTAGTGAGTACTGAGTAGCTTGACCATGAGTCTCTTTTGTTGTTGGCCATGAATATGTGATTAATACTATATGACTGTGAAATGTTATTGCCGTCTTCCCTTAAAATTCCACAGGATGTGGCATACATACACGAGGAACTTTAATTAGCTTAGGGAGGCTATTTTCAAAAAAATTAAATTAGCATATTTCACTCATCACCTCCACCAAATGTATTTATTATCATACCATGGTTTTGCTGGATGGATGCATGTAACACACAATCAATAATAAGCAGAAAGGTACATACCTATACTGTAGTTTTCTTTCTCCCCTCCTAAAACAAATAGCCTTTTATTGTACGAAAAACAATATTAATTGTGAATACAGTCTTAAATGCTTTATTTAGAAGCCGAAAAATAAAGGTTTCCCTTAGCCGTTAACATCAGTTATTTATCATGATAAGAAAACATTAGGACGGAATGATCATATTACATTATTAATTATAAATGGGGTGGTTTTTTTTCCTAATGGGCCAAGCCCAGATAATCAGAAAAAGGATACTAGAATGGGAAATGGTAGTGGACCCAGCAACATTGCTGGTGCACCCAGCAATTAGATGAATGGATTCTTCCGTAAAAACTTCCGGAAGAACTTCTTCCGTAAGTTTTTTTTATTTAAAAGTATTTTTGAAAAAATTAATGGCCCATGCAAGACTCAAACCTATGACTTTTGGGTTATTATCACAACGCTCTAATCAACTGAGCTAATGAGTCAATTATATTTAAAAATAAATAATATTACTATACATAATTATCACTATACATAACTATCACTAACATTTCTAATGCATATTTAATGCGCATGTAAATTTAAATAATAAATTTTGTGGCAATTAATTTTAATTTAAATCATACAAATTATTTAATCCGTATATTTTTAAAAAATAAAAAATATTTACTATGACAACATTTTATTTGTATTACAAAATTTAATATATATTAAATAAATATTTTTATTTTATAAAAGTAATGTGAATTAGATATGCATAAAATTTTGTAATAGTAACCCGAATTAAATAAAAAATATTTAATGCATATTTAATGACTATTTTGCCCCTATCTTGTTTTTCTTTAAATTTACTGCGCTTGCCTAATGTTTTTCGATTTTATGCTTCATTTCTTTCAGTTTCGTCCCATTTGTGCTGGGTGATTTTTGCAAGTTTGGGTGGTTTTTGCAAGTTTGTTTGAAGTAGCCGTTCGGTGAAGTTAAATATTGATGGTTTTTGTTGTCGTTGTTGTTGTTTTTATTTCGTCAGAGGTACGCATTTTATCCTTTTTTTGGTTTTTTTGGTGTAGATCTGTTACAGAAGAAGTTGCTATTCAGTAAAATTTTGACGGAAGAAGTCATTCCGTAATTGGTAAAAAAATTGTAATATTATAAATTATTTAATATTATACCTAAATCATTTAATATTATACCTAAATTAGTATACCTAATCAAACCAATTATCCACAATTTCAAAAATATGAAATACAAATATTATAAATTCTAATATTCATATATATTAATTTTTTCACAAATTTAAAAACACAATTCTATAAAAATATAAACAATACAGATTACGATGTATAATAATTTAGGTATAATATTAAATGATTTAGGTGAAATAATTGTATTTTGTTGTAGTAGAAAATGTTTAATTAGTTGTTAGTTATGTAAATAATTTAGTTTTACATTTTGAATGTAGTTGTATTAGTTGTTAATATGTATGTTAGTTATTATTTAGTCAATTTTTAGTTGTGGTAATATGGTAATTTGTATGTACTTGTGTATGATGCATAATTTATTAATATGTCGTTAAGATGGACGAAGATCAATGGACGTATCACTATACGATGTCACAAGAAGTTCATATGGATTATGATAATGAATAAGAATGTGGTGTGAATCAATCACATGTTGATTGTTCGAATGCTTTTAATACCTGTCAGGTAATGATGTTAATTAGTTTGAGTCATTTGGTTGAACATATGTTTCATATAAAAATTAATATGTCGGGGTTGCGTTGTAGGTCTTTGGCACTCGAGATGATGTTTTGCAGTTGGCTCGAACAGTTGCCCATGAAAAAAAATTTGTTGCAGTGATGATGAGGTTTGACACAGATACTGGTAGCAGAGGAAGAAGTTCATTTGTGTTAATTGGGTGTGAAAGGAGTGGTCTGTACAAGTGTAGGAATAAAGAATTTGTTAGAAGAGACATTGAGAGTAGGAAATGTGGTTGTCCCTTCAGGCTTCATGGGAAACCAGTGCATGGAGGGGGAGGTTGGATGGTGAAGTTGATTTGTGGGATTCACAATCATGAATTGGCCAAGTCCTTAGTTGGACATCCATACGCTGGGCGATTGACCAAGGATGAAAAGAAAATTATTGCTGATATGACAAAGTTGATGGTGAAACCAAAAAACATCTTGCTAACGTTGAAGAAGCACAATGCCAACAATTGCACGACAATCAAACAAATTTACAATGCAAGAAGTGCATATCGTTCTTCCATTAGAGGAGCTAATACTTAAATGCAACATCTAATGAAGCTTCTTGAACGTGATCAATACATTCATTGACATAGATTGAAGGATGAAGTTGTGATGCGTGATCTATTTTGGTGTCACCTAGATGCAGTAAAGTTATGCAATGCATGTCATCTGGTGTTTTTTTATAGATAGTACCTATAAAATAAATAGGTACAGACTCCCACTACTTGACTTTGTTGGGGTGACACCAACGATGATGACATTCTCTGCTGGGTTTGCATATCTGGAGGGTGAGCATGTTAATAATATTGTATGGGCTTTGGAACGATTTCGAGGTCTATTTTTAAGAAACGATTGCCCCCTTGTTGTTATTGTCACTGACAGAGACCTAGCACTGATGAATGTAGTGAAAACTATGTTCCTGAAGTGTACAAACTTGTTGTGCAGGTTTCACATCGATACGAATGTCAAGGCCAAGTGCAAATCTTTAATCAGTCAAAAAAATGTCTGGGACTATGTGATGGATAACTGGGGTACTTTGGTTGATTGTTCGTCCGAACAACAATTCGTTGAGTCCCTTCACAAGTTTCAAATTGCTTGTTCACCTTAGCCAACGTTGGTTGACTATGTTAACGACACATGGATTATCCCACACAAGGAAAAATTTATTACAGTCTGGACGAATAAGGTCATGCACCTAGGCAACACAACAACAAATCCTCGAATGTCTTAGGCGACTCGCACATAATTTTTAAAAAACGTCGAACATGGGTACTTAAACATGTTTGAAGGGTCAAAATCCTATTTTTTAAATTTTATGCTTGTTTTTTGAGGTGTTATTCAATGGAATCGGCTCACGATATTATTATTTTTTAGTTCTTTGACGTCCAAACATGAGAAATAGCGTCCCTCAAATGTCTTAGGCGACTCACACATAATTTAAAAAAAAAACGCCGAACATGGGTACTTAAACATGTTTGAAGGGTCCAAATCCTATTTTTTAAAATTTTGTGTTTGTTTTTTGAGGTGTTATTCGATGGAACCAGATCACGATATTATTTGTTTTAGTTCATTGACGTCCAAACATGAGAAATAACGCCCCTCGAATGTCTTAGGCGACTCGCACATAATTTTAAAAAAACACCGAACATGGGTACTTAAACATGTTTGAAGGGTCCAAATCCTTTTTTTTTTTAATTTTGATCTTCTTACTTTAAAACATAAACATTTAGTTATATTATTTTTTAAAATTTATAATTTTAATCTCATTCTTATGAAGGAAAGTCATGATTTTAGCTTCACATTTTTTATCCAAACTTCATAAGAGTCCAAAACTTGGCTTAAGGACCGGGACCGGAATCGGTACGTCACTTAATCAGAATTGGAATCGGAATCGTTTTGTCATATAGAGTGCACAAAAAGTAAACTATATTAAACAAAAAAGTGTAACAAATACAAAAAATGATGTCAACTACAAAACATAAAAAACATCATCAATGCTCTGTGCGCCGTCTTTGTCAAGCCCTAACACTTCCATCTGCGCTAGCACCCCCCCTGGCGATCCTGAGGCAATCTTGCATGATATCTGTAACTCTGTGCCTGCAGTGACCATCCTAAGGTTGAGCACACGCTCCAAACTTTCTGCGATCGCTTCATAGCCTTCGTAATCATCCTGTGACAGTCATAAAAAACATTTATCACAAAATTTAAAATAAATAACAATTCATAAAACATTAAACGCGCAACTTATCTTATCACTACATGTTGAGGGGGGTCAAATGTCATTGGAACCTCTGGGATGTCCGGCTGGATGTAGTCCTCATGGTCTGGGGAAGGTGGATGTCTGTACTGATCACCTGCCTAGGTCGGTATGATGAATGGGTGAGATATCTGGAAAAACCACTCCATGTAATCCGCAGATACCTGCCTAGGCATTACACAAATGTCACCCACAGCTGCTACGTGGTCTGAGAAATGCATCCACCTGTCATCCATATCATCATATGACAACGAAGCGCTAACAGGCGGCGGAGGGATGCTCTGAATGTACCGAAACTGGCATAGCACCCTCTCCGGTTGAACTGTGACCACCATAGGACCCATCTCAGCTGACCTTGGAACGATGAAATCAGCTTAAACCCCCTAACCCCTCGATGGTCACTATAAGGCAACCAGCACACGTCTATGACCGTCAAAGCATCACAACGTGCCCGGTATGACGCTCCTATAATTCCCTTCATATGTGCCTTCGTCGTCAGCCACCGGGAGGCACGTGGGGACGTCTCCTCATACGCATCATCGGTGACGCACTGATGCACACTCGAAAAGTACTCATAGATCCAGCACTACAAAAAAAATGAGGTTAACATAACATAAAAACATGTTTACATCATAATCCAATGTAACATATTACGAACACAAAATTTACCTGTAATAAAGTAAGGTACCTCCCAATCTGTCGTGTCGTGGTCCTAGAAGTTTCATCTAACTGGTCATACATATGAACCAGCGCGGTAGCTCCCCAGGCATAGCCCCCACTCTGACCCAAGTCGCGAAAAGCCTCTAGATGCACCACATGAACATTTGTTGCACTCTTGTTAGAAAAAAGAGTGCAACCGACCAGGTGTAGGAGATAAGCACGAGCTACTACAATCCATCGTCGTGCCTGGCATCTCATATCATAAATCTCCCAAACCCATGACAGGTGTACATATGCCCTGCGCGCTTATACTGTCTCGGCTCTAGCCTCCTCACCGGACACCTCAAGCAACTCCATCAGCAAAAGTACTGCCTCGTCCACAGAAAGAGCCTCGAAGTTGTGGAAGGCACCACTGGTAGGCAGATAGAGGAGTGACGACACATCATCCAGTGTGATTATCAACTCTCCTACTGGAAGGTGGAAGGTGCTGGTCTCCCTGTGCCACCTCTCCACAAATGCGGATATAAGTCCAGGATCGTCGGTTACAATTGAACACCCGATCAATGGACTTAATCCTGTGGCAGCAACCAGCCCTTCAATCTCAAGCACTAGCCTCCCAATTAATGCCACCTTCCTCCCGTGCGACACCAACTGCTCAGGACGCTCCTGAATTGCAGTACCAATCATTCCAAATATACAAATATCAAAATTTTTTAATGACAAACAAATCAAGAAGAAGAAAAAATTAACAAATTATGATACCTGTCCAGTCCAAATGGCATGTGCAACATGCTCTGCAAATGAAGTCAGCACTGATGGGTCATGTGGCCCACCAGGGAATCCCTCATCAGCATGTGACCCCTCAGCACCATCACGACCTAAGTCCTCTGCAACAGTCGCATCTACGTCCACAGTCATCTGAGGTGCATCTTTACTCATCTGAGGAACATCGTTAGCCATATGAGGGATATCCTCAGTCATCTGAGGAACATCCTCAGTCACCTGAGGAATACCCTCATCAACCGCAATATGTACCCATTGCCTACAGGCTGATGCAGTAGACCTACGCCTTCGGGGAACATCAACTGCATCATGCTCATCCTGTCTACCTCTGCCTATAACCCTAACTAAAGCACGACCTAAACCTCATGTTCTAACCATGATCTGCAAATCATGAAAAACACGTATTATTTTGGGTCAAATGAACTATTCATATAATTAAAAACTTACATATATTTACATAAATCTTAGCGTTACGTTATAAACCCTAATCACACTACCCTAAGCATTGTTGACTACCCTAAACTAAACCCTACACACACTCAACCACTAAACAAAAATATAAAAAACAAAAATTTAACCTAATATATAATATTAAGTAATTTTTTTCACATACCACCATGCAAGCATAAATATTTCTATTATTATAAAACAAAACATACACAACTTAATTTATAAAAAAAAATAAAAACTTCATTTATAAAAAAACAAAACTAATTTAAAAAAAAATCCTACTCACAGAAGAACCTTCTTCCGGTTGAACATTTTGTTCAATTTATTCTTACAGAAGAAGTTCTTCCGGAAAAACATCTGGAAGAACTTGTTCCGGATGAACAAACCGTTACACGTGCCAATTTTCAGACGAGTCTTCTACCCATAAGTTCAGGTTCGTCTTCTACCCTAAAGCCAGCTTCTCCTAAACTAAATAAACAACCTAGGAGGGGAGGGAAGATAGGGGATACTAACCTCGACGACAGAAACACAACAACGGCACCACAAAAGCTTAAAAAACAAACAGAAATGGCAGCCAGAAGGAAAAGATGCGCGGAGGAAGAAGGAAGAGAAGAAAAATAAGAAGGCGGAAAGGTGGGGACTGCTGGGTGCGCTTCATTTTTAAAATTTTAAACAAGGGCAATTTTGCCCATTCGCATAATTGTTGGGTGCACCAGTAATGTTGTTGGGTGCACCTAGCATGTCCCCATTGGAATTCAACATCTTTAAGTTTTAATGTACCAAACCCATTCAATTAGTTCAGGCATAAGGAGATCATGAAGAACATTTGAATCTTGGGAATTGCTAGAGGCACCCAGTAGTTTTGCTGGTACACCTAGCATAATAGGGAAATGTCGGTTTTGCCCTTTCAATCGTATAAGGCTTATGGATTAGCAATCCGTATTGGGCTTACTGATTGTCAATCCGTATGAGGCCCATAGGAATTTTTTTTCAAAAATATAATTTTGGAATTAATTTAAAACTAATTGTCCCAGCAAGAATTGAACATGTCGTGTTATTAGCACAATACTCTAACCAATTGATCTAATAGATCAATTATGTTATAAAATAATTAATGTCACTATATATAATACTAAAATTTTAATGTATATTTAATGCACATGTAAATTTACATGATAAATTTTGTGATAAGTAATTTTTATCTAATAATTTATTTATTTACATATATAAATTGTAAATAAAAATCATAGGTTTAATAAAAATTTACATATGTAAAAAAGTTACCAAATTTATTTAATTATTAATTGTTGTAATAAACATCTAAATACATCATTTAATTAAATATCATATTTGTTTAATTTTCAATCACTGTAAGAAATATCCAAATACATCATTCAATTGAATATCAAATTTATTTAACTATTAACTACTGTAATAAATATCTAAATACATATCCAATTGAATATCAAATTTTGTAAATAAAATAATGTATAAAAAAAATTATATTGTTGTTTTTCGTCATCGGAGAAGAAGAAATGGGTATTAAAAAAATTCAAAACATACGGATTGACAATAATCTGTATGAACCAAACGGATTGTCAATCCGTATGTTTTGATTTTTTTAAAATTCTAATTTTTTTATACATTATTTTATTTACAAAATTTGATAATTAAAAAATTTGATATTTAATTGGATGTTGTATTTAGATGTTTAATACAATAATTAATAGTTAAATAAAATTGATATTTAATTGAATGATGTATTTGGATGTTTATTATAGTGATTGAAAATTAAACAAATATGATATTTAATTGACTGATGTATTTAGATGTTTATTATAATAATTCATAATTAAATAAATTTGGTATTTTTTTTACATATCTAAATTTTTATTAAACCTATGATTTTTATTTATAATTTATATTTGTAAACAAATTAATTATTAGATAAAAATTCATTATTACAAAATTTATCTTGTAAATTTACATGTGCATTAAATATATATCAGAAATTTTAGTATTATATATAGCGACATTAATTATTTTATAACATAATTGGTTTATTAGTTTAGTTGGTTAGAGTGTTGTACTAATACTTTGAAAGGGAAAAACCAACATTTCCCTGTTATGCTGGATGTACCAACAAAACTACTGGTGCCCCTAGCAAAATCTTGCAGTCCCTTAATTAAATTTTGTATCTGCTATTGGACCATTGCTTGCTGCACCTCGAGTTTCTTCTTGCATCTCCCATTATTTGAAAAATAGGCAAATGGACAAATATGCCCCTCACCATTAGAACTTAACCTAAGCCTTCTTCTTTCTTTTCCTCTGCACTACGACACCTCCTCTTCCCCTCCTTGCCGCCCCGCACCTCTATTGGCTTCCTGCACCTCTTGTGCTACTTGTTCATGAGTAGAAGGAGTTCGCCTGAACTTCCTCCTTTTTTTCCAATAGGTAAGTTGTATGACTTCCTCACTTTCCTTCTTTTTTTTTCTATTTTCTATAACATTTTTGGATAGCTAGATCTGGATTGTGTTGTGTCATACCCTAATTTCGTCCGGGGATTATTACTTGATGATATGCAGTCTTTGATTGGCCGCTTTGAGATACTTGGCACCCTTTGTTGCATAATATGTGAAGTCCCGAGACGTGCCGGAAATCAAAAGGAAGCAGGCTTATGCGATCCGTGAAATTCCGTAATGTGACGGAAATCGAAAGGAGGTGTTTTTGCGCAATCCATGAGTTTCCGTAACTTCTTTGAAAGCTAAAAAAGAGTAAATACATAATCCGTAAGGATTTGTAACCTTGCGGAAGGAAAATAAGTATCGTTACGAAATTCGTAAAGTTTCGTAACGTTATGGAAAAAGAATTACCAAAAAAAGTAAAAGGGGGGTGCATTTAGTAAAAAGGGGGGTACAAATAGCAATCAGGCCCACTTGGGCTTTCCAGTTTCATCCTCCAGGAAGCAACCTTGCTCGCCTGAGAGAGCTGGGGTTCAGCCTTCTTGGCACTTCTGATTCTCTCGAAATTGCTGAGGAAAATTGTTTCCGTGAAGAAAGTCCAAGCTGAGGCGCTTTCGTAACGTTTCCGTGAGTAATTACGCGAAGATTTCCAACCGTTCTTCGACATTCATCGTTCGTTCTTCGTTTTCTTCAGTCTTCAACTGGTAAGTACCTTAAACCGAGCTTTTCAATTCATTCTATGTACCCGTGGTGGTCCCCATTTTGTTTCATGTATTTTTATTCTCATTTTCATTTACTTTATGTATCCCCTTTTGACGTGCTTCAGTAATTTATTTAAGTCATTTCTCGCCTAATAATAAAAAAAAAAAGTTTCCACTGATCATTTGATTTGTAATATCCGTTAATTTCAGTTAAAATGAATTCCGACCGTTCAGTCGTGCCGTAACCACGTTGGAAATAAAAAAAGAGGTAAAATAAAAATATAATAATCAAAATACCCTTTTAGTAAAATAAAGCGAAAGAATCAATCAGACGTTTTCTCTTTGGGACTTCTCATTCTTAATCGAATTGACTAATAACTAAAGTGAAACTAAGGTTAAAATCAACTCGCTTAGTCAAGCTTGTCCACAAAAAAAAAAGGGTCACTTAATGGGGTTTAAAAGTTTATCATTTCAGTTTTCCTTATCGAGTAAATGGATCATTTTTAAGGTCCAACGCCTTAAAATGATCACCTTTCAAGTAAAAAGAATCACTTAATTCACCCTTAAGAAAGAACTACGTAGGTCTGATTTCCTCTTAGATGGAGGGTACGTAGGAGCAAAAGCCCCGCTTTTGTCGACCTCAAAAAATAAAAAGAAATAAAAGGTAAAATAACACAATTTCACAATTCTAAAAAATAGGCTGTTTTCCTTTGTGACAAACGTGAGAGGTGCTAATACCTTCCTCAAACGTAAATACAACTCCCGAACTTAGAATTTTCATTTTTACCGGTTTCCTTCGGTTTTTCCGACGTTTTCCACAAATAAACGTTGGTGGCGACTCCGCGCATCTTTCCTCCTTTGGAAAGCGCACCCGTGAGCCTCGCCTTCGCTCGCCCGCAAAAGGGCATGTTGCAACAGTTGGCGACTCCACTGGGGACCTTTTTGTGAGTTAGGCCTATTCTAAAGGAATTGTGGAATTATGAAACCTTGTGTGTGCATTTATTGAACTGTGTAAAATGTAAATAATTGTTGTCTATTTCGCATTCTTTACACTGCATTCTAAGCATCCACGGGTTTGAGTAAAAAAAGGGGCCCTATACCCGGGTTCATGGGAATTTAAGGAGTGGAGGTGAATCTATCATCATGCTTGGTCTCCGACTTGCTTGATAATAGTGAAACCTTGTCTAGAGCTTTCTCTCTTTATAATGTGTTGTCGCTGGTATTCCATACCGCCACAATATTATTATCTTGAGTGATGATACCTCTAGAAAACAGTCGTGTGATTTATGAATTGTTGGGGAGTAGTTATTAGAGACCCCTAGATATTGTCCTATAGGTTCCCAAATAGGGGCAAAGAGCAAACACGCTCCGTGCCATTCATTCTCATTCATTTTTTTGGTAAATAGCACTAGTTTATAGTTTTGCTAGTGATGTTTGGTTTCTTTAGAGTAATACGTAACCTTTTTAATACTATGTTGAGGTGCCATCATGCCCAAAACGTAGCATTAAAATTGGATCTCTGCGGTCCCGTATGTGTGAATTACCCCTTTGTGTTGTTTTCTTTCCGTTTCATGCATACGCATTGCATCATTCATGTCGGAGTCTTGATCCACCCCTTTTTTAGGTAAATGATGGGGACAAATCAAAACGGCAAAAGGTTTTATCAAGTCAAGGTTAAAAGTCTAGACGTCACCAGCCTCAAGGAATTGGGACGATTAATGGGACCTCTCCAAAGGCAAGCCTTCCGCAAAGTGTACGGGAAGATTCTAGATTTGACCGCAGCGGAGGTATTTATGGAAGCTGTCGTATCCCTCGCCCAATACTATGACCAGCCGTTGAGGTGCTTCACGTTTGGGGACTTCCAAATGGTACCGACTATTGAAGAGTTTGAGGAGATATTAGGATGCCCTCTTGGGGGAAGAAAACCGTATCTTTTCTCCGGGTTTCTTCCTTCCTTGAGTAGGATTGCAGCTGTGGTCAGAGATTCGTCAAAAGAGTTGGACCGCATGAAGCAAACTCGAAACGGCGTAGTGGGCCTACCGTGGAAATACTTGGAAGGCAAGGCAAGGGATATGACAAGCCAAGAGAAGTGGGGCCCGTTTACGGATATACTAGCTCTGTTGATCTTTGGGGTTGTCCTCTTTCCGAATGTGGACGGTTTGGTGGACTTGGCCGCAATCGATGCTTTCCTTGCATATCACCATAGCAAGGAGAGTCCAGTGGTGGCTATCTTGGCGGACTTATTTGATACCTTTGACCGAAGGTGCGAGAAAAACAGCGCGCGGAATGTATGTTGCTTACCCGCTCTTTGCGTGTGGTTGGTTTCGCACCTATTCCAACCAGACATAAGACATCCGTGTCCGCTTCAAAGTTATCGCTCGTGTGTCGAAAAAAGAAGAGTCGATTGGGACCAACACTTGGCTGGGATAGGAGGCAGCGCAATCAATTGGTTTCCTCGATGGAAGGAAGGCAAGGAGGGAGTTCTTTTCTCGTGTGGGGCTACCCTAATGTTCCGTTGATAGGGACGAGGGGTTGTATTAACTATAATCCCGCACTTGCCATAAGACAGCTAGGGTACCCCATGAGGGGAGCGCCAACAGAAGAAAGCCTCTCGCCTTTCCTTGTGAGGGATCTAGGCGCGCAAAGTCTCAAGGTGATACAAAGAGTCCACAAGGCGTGGAGAAGTCCGTTGAGGAAAGACAAGGAGCTTAGAGGCATCCGTAATGGCGTCATCGGTGGTTATCATGGATGGCTAAGAGTTCACACACGAGGGTTAGATTGGCTCTCTAAATTGAAAGTTATCGATGAGGAGAACTTCGAAGCTCCGGAGGAAGATGAGGAAGTCCAAGTTCTAAAATTAGAGCTAGGGAAGGCAAGACTCGCCAAAGAAAAATTCAAGTCAGCTGCTACACACATCCAGAGGGAGTGCACCGAGTTACGAGAGGAAAATGCGGCCACTGCAAGAGCCCTTGAACAAGAAACCAAAAGGGCCCGCAAGGAGGAACATGGCCGAGAGAAATTCCGAGGAGCATTGTGGGGTAGCAACAATGAGCTCAAGCTCCAAAGAGAGGAAAGAGACCGGTCATGGGTGCATGGCATGATCTTAAAAGAAGAGTTGGCTGCTTGTGCAAGGTCCAAGAGGAGTTTGGCTCAACACTTGGAAGCCACGGAGCAAAGCATGCTAGCTATCATAGGGCAGTACAAGGAAGAGTTGAACCAGTCTGTGACCCATGAACAAAAGCTAGTGGAGGATTTTGCACAAGTGTATGCCGAAAAAGAAGCAAGAGGGAGGGTGATTGATGCATTGCATCAAGAAGCGACTATGTGGATGGATAGGTTCGCCTTGACCTTGAATGGAAGTCAAGACCTCCCGCGTCTATTAGCCAAAGCAAAAGCCATGGCCGAAGTGTGTACGGCCCCCGAGGAGATTCATGGGCTAATCAATTACTGTCAACACATGATAGATTTGATGGCCCATATAATTAGAAACCGTTAGGTTCTCTTGTAACACCTTTGTATAATCTTGGCTAGATGAAAGCTTTGTTCTTTTTATAAAATGAGAAGTTCTGAACTCATCACGTTATCTAAAAAGCCTTGGGGTGGATCCAAGTGCTCCGATCATTCATTTGCATATTCATGTTTTGGTGGCATACTCACCGTTGTATGTTTCTTTAGGAATTTCATCATAACTAAGAAAGCACAAAGGCACCCCTATAATACTCGATCCAGAAAAATGGATAATGAAGAGGGCGTGCAGGAACAGATGAGGGCCGATCTATCAGCCTTATAAGATCAAATGGCTTCCATCTCAGAGGTCATGCTAAAACTCCAGAAAACTATAAAGGATAAAGCCACGGCAACCGCCTCCAGTACAACTAGGGAAGCGGAGCCAGTGCTATAGCCCGCCTTAAATCTGGGCCGAGACAGAAACACGAAAGTGTTTGGTCGAAGGTATAGTCCGCAAGCTTACCCCTATGGCTTGCCTCCGGACTTCGCTCCCCGTGCCGCCCCGGAAGATTTAAGCCAAGCCCCTACCTTCGAGGGGCAACTCCCACCTTATGACGACTATCCCGTGCAAGACGATGAGGAAGGAGATACCCATCTCAGCTCCCTGCTCCGCCTCAAAGATCCATCCCCCCATGAACTACCCCAACCAAACATAGTCCGCCACGTCCCATCTTCACCCGCACCCGTAATCGAATCTGTTCCCTTCGTAGAGGATAAGGGAAAGATTGATGCGCTTGAAGAGAGGCTAAGAGCAGTAGAGGGCCTCGGCAATTACCCGTTCTCGGATTTAGCGGACTTATGTCTCGTGCCTAACATCGTCATCCCTCCCAAGTTCAAAGTACCGGATTTCGATAAGTACAAAGGGACGACATGTCCGAAAGGGCATCTTCGGATGTATTGCCGAAAGATGGGGGCGTATTCTGCGGACGAAAAGCTGTTGGTCCATTTCTTTCAAGACAGCTTGGCCGGAGCGGCTGTGACATTGTATACCAATCTGGAAGCTGCCCAGATCCGATCATGGAAAGACTTGGCGACTGCCTTCATTAGGCAGTACCAATACAATATGGATATGGCTCCCGATCGGAACCAGCTTCAGAGTATGACCAAGCGAGAACATGAGTCCATTAAGGAATATGCCCAAAGGTGGAGGGACCTCGTAACCCAAGTCGTCCCGTCCATGACGGAGAGGGAGATGATCACAATCATGGTAGATACGTTGCCTACGTTCTACTATGAAAAGCTGATAGGCTACATGCCAGCTAACTTTGCGGATCTCGTCTTCGCCGGAGAAAGAATTGAATCAAGACTTAGAAAAGGCAAGTTCGAATATGCCTCCAACACGACCCCCAATAACAATAGAAGAGCCCCAGTGCTGGGCACGCGAAAAAAGGAAGGAGATACCCACGCGGTCACCACCGCCCCAACATGGATGAAAGCACCCCAAAATATCTAAAGCTCATACCAGCCTAACCCCCCGAACTTTTCAATCCGAGCCGGGAATTCCCTCCCGACTCAAGTAAAAGGACCACTCGCAGGAGAAAGAGCGCCGGCCCAACGCACAGCTCCAGCCACTCCCCGGCCATTCAATAATACATCCCCCGGCGCGAGCTATAAATATGCACAACACCCACCCCCAAAAGATAACTTCTCTCCTATTCCCATGGCATACTCCGAGTTATGGCCTTCATTATTGGAGAATCATTTGGTGGTAGCCATACCCGGAAGGGTCTTCCAGCCACCCTACCCCAAGTGGTACGACCCGGGTGCCAAGTGTGCGTACCATAGTGGAGCTCCCGGACACAACATTGACTCCTACATCCCATTCAAGTATAAGGTGCAGCACCTGATTAGTGCCGACTGGCTATCGTTTCAAGAGGAAGGCCCAAATGTTAAAACTAATCCGCTAGCTAGTCATGGAGGGGCTAGCGTGAACGCCATCGAAGAGGATGGGCCATCGCGGGAAAAGAGATTAGGAGAGGTGGCTACTTCTAGACGCTTCATCTACCAATCACTGCAAGCGGCGTGCATGATCTCCCACGGTGGAGACGAAAGGGACGAATGTTTGTTTCACCTTGGGGAGTCACACGACATGGAAACCTGTCCCGCGGTGGAAGAATTGCTTCAGCGGCTCATGGACTGGGGGCAACTTGAAGTGTCCAAAGGAGGGAAGGAGGAACCACATATTTGCATGCAGTCGGAAGAAAAGAAGGTTCCCCTAACCCCCAAGGCCCTAGTGATATGTTTTACAAGGAAAGGGACCGACTCCACACCCATATACCCTCGGACAGCGCCCAAGCCGACGCCGTTTGCATATCAAAGCAATAAGGCCGTTCCGTGGAAGTATACCTCTCCTGCGTTCGGGGAGAGAGTTGCAACCGAAGTTGACTCCCTGTCAGCCAAGGTGACCAACATCACCGGCCTCAGTGGCGTAACCCGCAGTGGTCGGGTGTTCGCTTCCCCTCACTCAGTAGAGTTGCCCTCTAAGGGGAAAGCGCCCATGGTCCAAGAGCCCACAGACGTAGCCACCCCCTCGAAAGAAGTGGATTCTCCGGTGGTAAAAGGGGCTGAAAAGAAAAAGGGTCTTCAAGGAAAGACGGTGACTTTGGAAGAGGCTCATGAGTTCCTTCGGCTCATCCAACAAAGCGAGTTTAAGGTAGTCGAGCAACTGAATAAAACTCCAGCAAGGATCTCTTTGCTTGAACTGCTCATAAATTTCGAGCCTCATCGTGCGCTGTTGATAAATGTCCTTAACGATGCCCATGTAGCACATGATATCTCGGTGGAGGGTTTCGAAGGCATCGTTAATCATATAACCACCAATAATTATATCGTGTTTGCGGAAGAAGAGATTCCCGTTGAGGGGAGAGGACACAACAAGGCTCTACATGTGTCGGTGAGATGTATGGACCATGTTGTCGCAAAGGTACTTATCGACAATGGATCAAGTTTGAATGTGATGCCGAAGACCACTTTGGAAAAGCTTCCTTTTAGTGCATCACGTTTAAAACCGAGCTCGATGGTGGTACGAGCCTTTGATGGTACTCGGTGGGAAGTGATGGGGGAAATCGACATTCCCATTCAGATAGGCCCCCACACTTGCAATGTGGTGTTTCAAGTGATGGACATAAATCCCGCCTATAGCTTCCTCTTGGGGAGACCTTGGATTCATGCGCTGGGAGTGATCCCTTCAACGCTTCACCAGAAATTGAAGTTCGCAGTGGGTGGACTTTTGGTGATAGTATCGGGTGAAGAGGATATGTTGGTGAGCTGCCCCTCCTCCGCCCCATACGTAGAAACGGCGAAAGAATCATTGGAAACGGCTTTCCAATCCTTCGAGGTGGTGAGCTGCGCCTCTGTGGAACCAAGTCCGTTGCTACATTCTCTCTCCAACGTGGCCATAATGGTGGCACGTGTTATGCTCAGGAACAGATTTGAGCCCGGAATGGGTCTAGGAAAGGACGGCCTCGGAAATGCCGACGTAGTCGATGTTAAGGGAAATCCGTACAAGTATGGATTGGGGTACGAACCCGGGATGCCGGGGAGGAGGAATGTGCCGTCAAGATTTCGGGCAGACAGAGTATGGCCCGGCCGTCTTAGCCAATCTTTCACCAGTGCCGGAATGGTGTCCGAGGAAGAAGTGGCCGCAATAGGAGAGGAGTTCCCTCAAGACCCACCAAATTTCGTGCAACCATGCCACCCCGATTTCCAAGTGGGGAACTGCCGCGTGATAAGCCAGTTAGAAGTCTATACCGCTGATTCAATGTAATTAGAGCCTATAGATTTCCTTTCTCTTTTGTTTTGTGAAGCCTACCTTATTAAATAAACAAAGAGATCTTGTTTCATCTGTTCTTGCAGTTCCACCTTTTCTCATATCATTTTGCATGTTTTTGTTTATTTTGTCTTGTTTGGTATAGATATGAGGGTCGATTCTTTGAGGATCCTAACAATGAGGGTTTGACGATCGATTTCGACCGAGATGTAAGCCAAATGATGAACGAAGAAGAGGAAGATGACGTCCTTTCACCAGAGTTGGAGAGGTTGATCGCTCAAGAAGTACGTGAAATGAAGCCTCACCAAGAAGGAACCGAACTGGTGAACTTAGGGTCCGGAGAGGAAAAGAAAGAGGTAAAAGTAGGAACCAGTATGACCGCACCTATCCGCCAAGGCTTGATAGCCCTTCTTGGAGAATATCAAGACGTCTTTGCCTGGTCATACCATGACATGCCCGGTCTGGATTCCGACATTGTGCAGCATAAGTTACCGTTGAATCTTGGGTCTTCCCCGGTTAAACAAAAGCTACGAAGGATGAGACCCGATATGTCTTTGAAGATCAAAGAAGAAGTTAGAAAGCAATTCGATGCGGGTTTCTTAGCTGTGGCGCGGTACCCGGAGTGGGTGGCCAACATTGTCCCGGTCCCGAAAAAGGACGACAAGGTTCGAATGTGTGTAGACTATCGGGACTTAAACCGAGCCAGTCCTAAAGACAATTTTCCACTGCCACACATTGATGTATTGGTAGATAATACAGCTAAGTTCGCCCTTTTCTCATTTATGGATGGTTTCTTGGGGTATAATCAAATAAAAATGGCACCCGAAGATGTAGAGAAGACCACTTTCGTCACCCTATGGGGGACGTTCTGCTATAAAGTGATGGCCTTCGGGCTCAAAAATGCTGGGGCAACCTATCAGCGGGCCATGGTGGCATTATTCCATGACATGATGCATAAGGAAATAGAGGTCCACGTAGATGACATGATTGCCAAATCTCGGACTGAGGACGAACACCTCGTCAATCTACGTAAGTTGTTCGGAAGGTTGCGGAAATACCAACTGAAGCTAAATCCAACCAAGTGTACCTTTGGGGTAAAGTCGGGAAAGTTGTTGGGATTTATCGTAAGTCAGAAAGGGATAGAGATAGATCCCGAGAAAGTGAAGGCCATCCTTGAAATGCCAAAACCACGCACGGAGAAGAAGGTTCGGGGGTTCTTGGGCTGGTTGAATTATATCGCGAGATTTATCTCGCAACTCACCCCTACCTGTGAGCCCATTTTCAAGCTATTACGTAAGAACCAGGCGGTCCTGTGGAACAGTGACTGCCAAGAGGCCTTCGAGAAAATCAAACAAAGTCTCGCAAATTCCCCGGTGCTCATGCCACCTGTAACAGGAAGACCTCTTTTCCTATACATGACCGTGCTGGACGAGTCTATGGGGTGCGTGTTGGGTCAACACGATGATTCTGGGAGAAAGGAGTAAGCCATCTACTATCTAAGCAAGAAGTTTACCGCATGTGAGATGAATTACTCAATGCTGGAAAGGACGTGTCGTGCTCTGGTATGGGCATCACATCGGCTTAGGCAGTACATGCTCAGCCATACCACATGGCTTATTTCCAAAATGGATCCCGTGAAATACATCTTTGAGAAACCGGCCCTCACGGGACGAATCGCTAGGTGGCAGGTACTATTATCTGAATTCGATATCGTTTACGTCACCCAAAAGGCGGTAAAGGGAAGTGCCTTGGCAGATTATTTGGCCCAGCAATCCCTCCAGTATTATCGGCCGATGCACCCTGAGTTCCCAGATGAAAATATCATGGCCCTATTCGAAGAGAAGCGGACGCACGAGGACATAGACAAATGGATTGTTTGCTTCGATGGGGCATCTAATGCTTTGGGCCATGGAGTAGGGGCAGTCCTTGTATCCCCGGATGATCAGTGTATTCCTTTCACGACTAGGCTAGGTTTTGATTGTACCAACAATATGGCCAAGTACGAAGCATGCACCCTCGGGGTTCAGGCGGCCATTGATTTTGATGTAAAACTACTCAAAGTGTATGGAGACTCAGCTTTGGTGATACGAAGCATGCGCCCTCGGTGTTCAGGCGGCCATTGATTTTGATGTAAAACTACTCAAAGTGTATGGAGACTCAGCTTTGGTGATACGCTAGTTAAAAGGAGAATGGGAAACTAGGGATCCGAAGTTGATACCCTATCAAACTCACATCTTGAGGTTAGCCAAGTACTTTGACGACATTTCTTTCCACCACATACCTCGGGAAGAGAATCAAATGGCTGATGCATTAGCCACCCTGGCATCCATGTTTCAACTTGCCCCACACGGGGATCTGCCGTACATCGAATTCAGATCTCAGGGCAGGCCGGCATATTGTTATGCAATAGAGGAAGAGCGGGATGGGAAACTGTGGTATTTTGACATCAAACAATATGTCGAGAACAAAGAATACCCACCAGGGATTTCTGACAATGACAAAAGGACGTTGAGGAGATTGGCTACTGGTTTCTTTGTAAGTGGTACCATCCTGTACAAACGGAACTACGACATGACCCTCCTACGATGCATAGATGCCAAAGAGGTGAACTTCATGATTGAGGAGATCCACGAGGGTTCATTTGGGACACATGCCAATGGGCATGCCATGGCCAGGAAGATCCTTAGGGCCGGTTATTACTGGCTCACCATGGAGAGCGATTGCTGCGCCCATGTAAAGAAGTGTCATAAATGTCAGGCATACGCGGACAATGTCAATGTTCCGCCACATCCACTGAATGTTATGTCCGCCCCTTGGCCTTTTTCAATGTGGGGGATAGACGTTATTGGGGCCATCGAACCCAAGGCTTCGAATGGTCACCACTTCATTCTTGTGGCAATAGACTACTTCACCAAATGGGTCGAAGCAGCTTCTTATACTAATGTCACGAGGAGTGTGGTAGTCAGATTCATCAAGAGGGAGCTAATTTGTCGATACGGACTCCCTAGGAAGATCATCACTAACAATGGCACCAATCTGAACAACAAGATGATGCAGGAAATGTGCGAGGATTTCAAGATCCAGCATCATAACTCCACCCCTTATCGGCCAAAGATGAATGGGGCTGTAGAGGCTGCAAATAAAAATATTAAGAAGATTGTCCAGAAGATGACCGTGTCATACAAAGATTGGCATGAGATGTTGCCTTTCGCCCTACATGGATATAGAACTTCAGTACGAACTTCTATTGGGGCAACGCCGTATTCCTTGGTTTATGGGATGGAAGCAGTACTCCCATTTGAGGTAGAGGTTCCTTCTCAGAGGATAATAGCAGAGTCAGGCCTAGGAGAGTCAGAATGGGCTCAATCACGCTACGACCAACTCAACCTTATTGAAGGTAAGCGTTTGACGGCCATGAGCCATGGGAGTCTGTATCAACGAAGGATAAAAAGCACGTTTGACAAGAAGGTAGTCCGCACAAGTTTAACGAGGGGGACCTTGTGCTGAAGAAGATGTCCCACGCTGTTAAGGACAATCGAGGCAAGTGGGCCCCGAATTATGAAGGACCTTTCGTGGTGAAAAGAGCTTTTTCTGGGGGTGCTCTGATACTCACCAACATGGATGGCGAGGAGCTGCCCTCGCCCGTGAACTCTGATGTCGTTATACGATATTACGCTTAAAAGTTTGGGGCAATCGAGAGGACCGTTGCATGTTTCTTATTTCTGAGTTTTTTCTCATTCTTCTTGGTTTCCTCTAGGGATTCCCATTCACTGTATTTGTCTCGTTTCTTTAAAAAGAAAAGATGGGCGAGGTTTCAGTCCTCCCTTTGGTTTCAAAACCTTGTGTTTAGTTTGTAATAACCTGAGTCCTCTTCGCTCGGTTCATGGGGTGCCCCAAACGCTTAAATTTAAAACGGAACCTAATCAGCCTTCACTAAGGAAATCATCGCATTAGAAACATTCATACATGAACATGCACATGCATATCTTGTGGTAGCAGGGAGCAGAATCGGCTTAGGCCACGGTCAGAAGTCAAGACAAGTCAATGGCAGAAGTCAACCAAGGTAAGACGATGACCGGTCACGATTGGTCGCGTATTGTTTGTCTCCTACTTGCAGGTACTTAAGGATGGAGGCAAATGGAGGATAGGGTCACGACCGACCGTCGTCTCTTCCCGACACTAGACAAGCAGAGAACGTTGCTGCAAGACAACCCAGTATCCTTTGAATTCACAGTATTTTATTACTATTGTTTGTTTTAAATAAGTAATCGACGCCTAACTTTAACTTAAGTAGGTTCAAGTAGGCAAACGCTAAACCATAAGGGGGGAGGCATGATTAATGTTTCCCCTTAAAAAATAAAAAATAAAAAAATTTGCAGGTTAGCTCGCCTGGGCGAGCAACCCCTGCATTCAAAATATAAAAACGAGGGAGGGGAACGTTTTTGTACCCAAAAACTCCCCCCCCCCCATTCAAAAGAGAGAACTCACGAAGGCTTGCGTTTTTTTCTCCCCCAAGTCACTTTTGGTTTCATTTTGCTTTCTTTTTGGTATTTCTATTTACTCCAACAAGTAAGTATTCAATCCTTGAGTTTTTTAGCTTCCCATTGGTGTATTTTCTTCATCTTTTGGTGCTCTAAATTGAGAGAACGTGCTTATATTTGTGGGGCAGTTTTGGGTTGTTTTTATGCTTGATTTGTTGAGTTGAGGATTTGTGTGAGAAGGCCTTAGGCCTATGTTGTATTCTGAAGCAATGGGGCATGCCACATTGCCCCCATTCTCTTGCAATTTATGTCCAAACGTGCGCCCACCAAGTGCTCGGTGAAATGCCCCAATGGGGTGTGAATGTGATTTTGTAAAAATGGGATTGTGGGACTGTTTTATGTATATAGGGACATCATAGGAGATTCAAAATAGGTGCCTAAATGAAATTCCAAGCTTAGGAACCCAAACTTGTAGCTTCAATGCAAGGAAATATATTCATGGCTAAGAACCCAAATTTTGGTTTTAGAATTAGAAAAGCATGAAAATTAGGACTTGCTTATGAGAGTTTTTGCTCGAATTTGAGCTGCCCCATGTTTGATACTTTGCATAGAGGTAGCATGGAGAACACCTTGCAATAGTGTGTATATATAGGTAAATAAAAGGGGCATGAAGTTCTTTGCAAAGGGTGAATGAATATTGAGGTCGCTTCCCAAATGAATGCATGATAGCACGGAATTCCCTTTTAAATGCAAGTGTGTGCATAATGCAAATAGCTTGCCAATATGCATAAGTGTGAGTGAAACAATAAAAGTTTGTATGATATATATTTCAAATATATGTAGGTAGTTTGTAATAGCAAATGTTTAGGATGTAATTAAGTGTAAATTTTGACGCAATGCCTTGAGCGTAAAAGTGTATGTTCTTTTCAAAATGCATATGTATGTGTGACAATTAGAATGTGTCGGATGTCCTTGTATGTTGGCATAAATAGTAGGATATTCTACACATACGCGTGTGCATAAATAGATTACATGAGTTCGTCCTAAAATCAGAGGGATTAGCATGTCATTTTTATGTTAAGATAAGCATTATCTTGTAAAACTAACTTCCCAAATGTTTATTCTCGCAGGAAATGGCCCCAAGGAAGCTTGCCTCAAAGAGATCCAGGAAGGATAAAGCGGCTGAAGGAACCAGTTCCGCTCCCGAATATGACAGTCATCGTTTTAGGAGCGCTGAGCACCAACAGCGCTTCGAGGCCATCAAGGGATGGTCATTTCTCCAGGAGCGACGCGTCCAGCTCAGGGACGACGAGTATACCGACTTCCAGGAGGAGATAGTTCGCCGGCGGTGGGCATCGCTGGTTACCCCCATGGCCAAGTTCGACCCAGACATAGTCCTCAAGTTTTATGCCAATGCTTGGCCTACAGAGGAGGGTGTACAAGATATGCGATCCTGGGTGAGGGGTCAGTGGATCCCATTTGATGCGGATGCTCTCATTTGTATGAACCATAGGTGTGCGTTGGAGAAAAACGAAAAAGAGCTTTGAATGTAAATAGGGTTTGACCATGTGACGTAAAGAGAGAGAGTTCCAATGCATATACAGAAAAAGTTTGTCATGTATAAGAGTGTAGATATACAAAGAAAAATTTCTTCGTAGAGGACCATAGGTGTATAATTTTGTGAATATATAAAAATGAAACGAAAAGGAAAAAGAAAGAAAGACCGCGAAGGTCGACATGTTATAGTTAAGAAGTATAAATCATTCGTAAAGAGCAAACGTATCTTCTGGAAACAAGGGACTGATGCTAAGAGTTTATTTTCTGGAATAACCGAGATAAGAATGGATGAATTCGTTGAACTGATGGGAGAACATAATTTGGAAACATTGGGTCGATTTGTGTAAATTCCCAACCGTAGTATCACAATGCCATAAACAGAAGGCTTGAGTGCCCACCTGGCTGTAGCCGTGACTAATTTTGCACGTTGTTTCCAAATCATCATTGTCGTGCGTGCCTTATGGAATAATATGGAGGTTCGGCCCGAGACCAACACCTTGACACCCAAATTTGTTTAGCCCAAATGTCAAGATTGGTTTCCCGCGATAAAAAGCCTCATGGAAACACAACCTTAGGCTCTTTTGAACCTTGGCCTATCAAAAGAAACCTCATCCTTTCCCCCGAAGCAAAGGACAGCGGAATCTCCTCAAGGGAGAGAGAATAGAATGCTAAAATCCGATTTCCCAAAGAAAGGAATGGAGAAGGAGAAGTGAAAAGAAAGAAAAGGAAGAAATAGAAAGAAAAGAAAAGAAAAAAAATGAAAACAAAAGAAGAAGAAGGATTCCCGATCAAAGGTCGGGAGAAAGTAAAAAGGAAAAGATCGGAGGAAAATAGAGTAATTCTCGATCAATGAAAGAAAGAGAACAGGAAATCTTCAGACCAGATGAATTGTCGGCAAGATAAGTGACTGCCGCAAAAGGAAGACCCGTTTTCGGTGTCTCTTCCTTTCGAATCGCCGTTCTCGACTGGCGATATCCCGCCCCACATAAAAGGAAAAGACCAAAACACTCAGCTTTCTCTCCAAAACACTACCCTCGAGAAAATCCTATTGGTCCGTGATCGTACGTTTGATCTTTGATTCGATAGGAAATCGTGTGCAAAATAAAGTCATGGTGCAGTTGTGGTTTGGGATTAGGGTAAAACACTGGCCTGCGTGAGTTTTTATACGCTATGAGTGATTTATTCCCAATTTCAGCTTAATCCGATGTTTCCCTTGCATGTTCATTTAAAAGCTAAATGTTGACATCCTGCCCTTCATTTTCAGTTACAAGGAAGATTACACTTGGCATGAATATATTGTTTCTCTAAGATATGGTGCTCTCGCGAATGATTTATTTTTTTCTTTGCAAAAAGCAGGTTCGCCTTTTTAGGTGGAAAAACCTGGTGGATTGTTCGGTCCTGCCAACAAATCTTATTCGGAGACCCATGAATTGATTGCCTAGTGCTGTTCATGCGTCCTCCACCATCGAGTCTGGAGCCCCGCAAATTGATTGCCTAGCGCTGTTCGCCAATTTTCCATTCTCCAATCTTATTCGGAGACCCATGAATTGATTGCCTAGCGCTGTTCATGCATCCTCCACCATTGAGTCTGGAGCCCCGCGAATTGATTGCCTAGCGCTGTTTGCCAATTCTCCATTCTCCAGTCTTATCTGGAGACCCATGAATTGATTGCCTAGCGCTGTTCATGCGTCCTCCACCATCGAGTCTAGAGCCCCGCGAATTGATTGCCTAGCGCTGTTCGCCAATTCTCCATTCTCCAATCGTATTCGGAGACCCATGAATTGATTGCGTTTTTGTTCATGCATCCTCCACCATCAAGTCTGGAGCCCCGCGAATTGATTGCCTAGCGCTGTTCGTTCATGCGTTTTCGTTCATGCATCCTCCACCCAAAGAGTTTGGAGCTATGCTTCATGATTGTCTAGTGAGGACCCTCTAGTGCAATCCTCCATTCTCCAAAGTTTTTATCGTCAAGAGTGGATCCTCTTGACTGGGAAATGTGATCTTTGTTATTTTCCCGATTGTTTCCTTTGCCAAACGTATATATGTATATTATATTGTTGTTGTTTTTGTTGTTGTTTGTATTTTGTTTTGTGTTGTGCAGAAAAAAAAAAGAAGGAGTAGAGACGAGAGTCGTCATAGACTAATCACGGAAAGGGCAAGGCGGACGAAATCAGTGTCTTATCTTTGCTTTCCTCTTATCTCCGATAAGAGGTAAGTAAAGAGGGGCAACTGTCATACCCTAATTTCGTCCGGGGATTATTACTTGATGATATGCAACCTTTGATTGGCCACTTTGAGATACTTGGCACCCTTTGTTGCACAATATGTGAAGTCCCGAGACGGGCCGGAAATCAAAAGGAAGCAGGCTTATGCGATCCGTGAAATTCCGTAATGTGACGGAAATCGAAAGGAGGTGTTTTTGCGCAATCCATGAGTTTCCGTAACTTCTTCAAAAGCTAAAAAAGAGTAAATACATAATCCGTAAGGATTCGTAACCTTGCGGAAGGAAAATAAGTATCGCTATGAAATTCGTAAAGTTTCGTAACGTTACGAAAAAAGAATTACCAAAAAAAGTAAAAGGGGGGTGCATTTAGTAAAAAGGGGGGGTACAAATAGCAGTTAGGCCCACTTGGGCCTTCCAGTTTCTTCCTCCAGAAGGAGGTTGCTTCTGGAGGAAGCAACCTTGCTCGCCTGGGTGAGCTGAGCTCGCCTGGGTGAGCTGGGTGGCAAGCTCCTCCCCTATTTTGCTATAAATAGGGGAAGGAGTGAAGAGGAAAGGGGTTCAGCCTTCGTGGCACTTCTGATTCTCTCGAAATTGCTGAGGAAAATTTTTTCCGTGAAGAAAATCCAAGCCGAGGCGCTTCCGTAACATTTTCGTAACGTTTCCGTGAGTAATTACGCGAAGATTTCCAACCGTTCTTTGACATTCATCGTTGGTTCTTCGTTTTCTTCAGTCTTCAACTGGTAAGTACCTCAAACCTAGCTTTTCAATTCATTCTATGTACCCGTGGTGGTCCCCATTTTGTTTCATGTATTTTTATTCTCATTTTCATTTACTTTCCGTACCCCTTTTGACGTGCTTCAGTCATTTATTTAAGTCATTTCTCGCCTAATAAAAAAAAAATTCCACCGATCATTTGATTTGTAATATCCGTTAATTTAAGTTAAAATGAATTCCGATCGTTCGGTCGTGCCGTAACCACGTTGAAAATAAAAAAAGAGGTAAAATAATAATATAATAATCAAAATACCCTTTTAGTAAAATAAAGCGAAAGAATCAATCAGACGTTTTCTCTTTGGGACTTCTCATTCTTAATCGAATTGACTAATAACTAAAGTGAAACTATGGTTAAAATCAACTCGCCTAGTCAAGCTCGTCCACAAAAAAAAAGGGGTCACTTAATGGGGTTTGAAAGTTTATCATTTCAGTTTTCCTTATCGAGTAAATGGATCATTTTTAAGGTCCAACGCCTTAAAATGATCACCTTTCAAGTAAAAAGAATCACTTGATTCACCTTTAAGAAAGAACTACGTAGGTCTGATTTCCTCTTAGATGGAGGGTACGTAGGAGCAAAAGCCCCGCTTTTGTCGACCTCAAAAAATAAAAAGAAATAAAAGGTAAAATAACACAATTTCACAATTCCAAAAAATAGGTTGTTGTCCTTTGAGACAAACGTGAGAGGTGCTAATACCTTCCTCAAACGTAAATACAACTCCCGAACTTAGAATTTTCATTTTGACCGGTTTCCTTCGGTTTTTCCGACGTTTTCCACAAATAAACGTTGGTGGCGACTCCGCGCATCTTTCCTCCTTTGGAAAGCGTACCCGTGAGCCTCGCCTTCGCTCGCCCGCAAAAGGGCATGTTGCGACATGTTGGGTTATATTCGGATCTAGCTATTCATAATTGGACAAGCAATCGTCCTTTTCCCTTTTTTTCTCTATTTTCTGTAACATTTCTAGATAGCTTGATCCAGATTGTGTTTGGTTATATCTGGATCAAGCTATCCATAATTGGACAAGCAATCATCCTTTTCAATTGTTTTTTCTATTCTCTATAACATAAAGCGCCAAATGCTTTGGATCATGCAATCCAAAATACATTTCCAATTACCTTGTCCAATTACGGATAGCTTGATTCAGAGTAATGTAAGTGAATCTAGAAATTTGTTCCAAATTGACTAATCCATAAATTATTATAATATTATGGATAAGTCAATCTGGAATACATTTTTTGATTACCTTGTCCAATTATGGATAGCTTGATTCATAATAATATAAGTCAATCCAAAAATCTGTTCCATATTGACTTACATTACTCTGGATCATTTGATCCGTAATTTTATTTAGGAAATTGAAATGTAATTGTTGTTTTAAAAAAAATATTTAGCAACTTATAGTTGTAATTTGAATTGATATTTAGAAAATTATATTTGTTATGATAGGTTAATTGATATGTAGGATATTGTAATTGTTAGGATAAGTTAATTATGTTCACTTTAACTCTGGTTATAAATGTTAGAATGTGTCGGACTATGTTCACAATATTTAGACTATCTTCAAAATATGTTGACTCTAACTCAGATTACTGTATGTTCAACTTATCGTTTATATAGATATGCCACGTACAAGAGGTGGTGACCATACTAGACTTACTGCATCTGTACGTAGGAAAGACGTGTAGTTGTAGATGAGAAGCAAGAGATTTACAAAGGTCCCGAAGATGTTGCACCTGAAGATGTTGTGTTTAGTGGTGGACCTAAGGACAAATTAGTCCTTACTGAATATGTCAAACACATGGCTTGTCAACTCTGGGATGACTTGGTATACCAATAACAACAATCTAATATTTTTTTTGTTAATTGGTTCATATTTCATAATTAATTATGGAATATAAAGTTTTGTAGGATCTTGGAGAGTTAAAGCTAGTAGCACATGGAAGAAAGTTAAGGGATTTGCCTCCCCCCCCCCCCCCCACCCACCACCCTAAGGACATCATGAAAGTGGTGTAGGATTTAGGATTACCTCCATTGACAGAATGTGGTTATGAAATCACTGATAAGGAACTTTTATCTACTTTTTCTAAGAGGTGGCATCGTGAGACCAACACACCTTTCATTTGACCGTAGGAGAGATGACAGTTACACTTGATGATGTGTTACCATTCATATTCCTATTATTGGTGGTTTTTATAGTTACTTGCACGCGTCTAAAGAGATGGCTATTGCATTATTGATAGAGCTTTTGGGAGAGGACAATGAGGACGCATTTTTGGAGACGAAACAATGTAGAGGGAGACATGTTCTCCTATCTTGGTTGCAAGTCATTTATGCAGATAGGTGTAAGGATGAGCAATGAGACCAGGTTGCTAAAGCTTACTTGTTGCACTTAGTGGCATGTTCAATTTTTGTTGACAAGAGTTGGACACAAGCCAATGCGTCATTCTTACACTGTTTTTGTCACCTTGATCAGTATGGGGGATATGCATGGGGTGAAAGTGCATTTACATATTTGTATGAGCAATTGGGTGATGTAGGTTTTGAAAATACAAATCAACTCAATGGTTATGTAACTCTATTACAGGTAATTATTACTACTATGATAACCTTAAATATAGGGAATTTAATACTTGGTAATCTATTTCGTTACTTTTTTTATTGTTGAAATATGCATGGATCTACAGACATTTTCCTACTATCGGGTAGAGGAAGGTGAATGGAAAATATACAGAGGAATTACCATGAGCCACTCATTGGACAGTTGGCAGAAGATTATTATGGTGAGCCAATTATCGGCCAACATTGGATGAGTTGACCACAAATAGAGTGCATTGGATGCCATATAAGGAGCACCACATTGTTCATCCCTTTAATATGTTATCACTATTTTCTGGATATATTAGGTTGGGGTCATACATGCATCCACATTTTCGAGAGAGAGTCTTATGCCAATTTGGCTATACTCAAACTATTCCTTGACACCTATCTATGTTTACAGTAGTATAAATATCCATTCAGGATGTTGATGAGAGGTAGTTGAATTTTGCATACCACTTGATCAGGCCATGCAAGATGATTAATGGGCCCTCAAGTTGTGTTGCAAGTTACATGGAGTGGTATTTTAGGATCTCGCATCCGTTTGTACTCTCAGCTAATAAACATCACATTCTTATTGTCCCACTAGTGATACTAAACATAGGAGATGTGTCATAGTCAAGAACCCAACATAATACATTTTATGTAAGTGACTATGTTATTAATGTGTGTTCAATATTTTGATGGAATTGTTATATTGATACATTAACTATTTATGTTTTTATTTTATTTTATTTATAGGACATTAGTCGTAGGTTTGTTGAACCCTTGTAGGAGATGATTGACTTAAGGATCGTGACTGAGGGCACCACGGCATAGTATAACATTCAAGCAACACTTTTGTTGTTGTCTGAAGGTACTCATGGCGAAAATGATAGTAGAGGACGAGGTGGCAGAAGAGTTTAGGGTAGCTAGGGAAGACGTGGACGGGCTTAGAGTTTATTGTAAAAACTTATTGACATGATATTTGGTTTATGCAGGAACTTATTGACTTTTATGCCATGTTTGATTCTGTGATGATCTTTATTTTGCTATTGTGACATGATTTATGTTGCTAGTGCGGGTTGATATTTTATTGTAGTCTAATCATATTTTAGGGAAGGTTATGCATAAATTTTGGCAGAAAATTATAACCATAATAAAATAACAGATATCACACTTAGGGTCTTATGAACACAATTACAAAAGTATATGTTAAAAATACAAAAAAATCACAATTAGTCTAATCAATCTTCTGCAAGGTTGGCAAAATTATGTGTGACACCAATTAATTGTGAAAATTGTTGCACTCAACCAATGTAGGGAGTGAGCCATTCTTTTGCAACAAGATGACAATGTGTAGACCATATCATATTGAGATTTGGTATTAGACAACAATCCTTAAAGAGCACCTGCATAGAAATTTCAATAGTCAATTAAAGATTAAAATAAAAAATGTAAGAGTGATCGTGAACAATGTGATACATTGAACAAAATGGTTGACATTGACATGACCCACACAAATCAAACAATGAATTGATGTATCAGCAGGAGGTTGGGATCTAAATGAGAAGATGGTCAAACATTGTTTTTCCGATAAGCATACAAATATGACATTATACCTAGACGCAATAACATATCCCATGTCTAGTATTGTCATCCATTTATCCATAAATGTATGATAAAGAATGAAGTTAGTAAGCATAATGACATACAATTTAGCACATGCAAATAACAATTGAAATTATACACTTTACCATAGAAAGACCATCAACTGGTAAACATCTTTTTATGACCTTGTAATGCTCATAACTAAATAAATATAATGGCATACTCATCCCTCCATTGACCAAGTTCCTTAAGCAAATTGTTACACATTATAGGCTAAGCATCTTCACCCATATCTAGTAAGGCAGCAACTGCACGATAATCACAATGACCATCGGCCTTTACATCAACAATGCCCAAAATATATGGGTGAAGGTTAACATGAAATTGATCTAGCATGGGAATATTTCTTTTGTGAATCTTTGCCAACTTCAATTTTTGATCCGATGCCTTGGATGACTTCTAGTTAGATGAGCTGTCATGCACAAAATGTAATGCATCAACATGTTTAAAGTATGAAAGATCACATTTAGTTGACCTTTCCAATTTACTTGCACACCCTTTTTGTGATCTTTTAGTTTTTACCTTATCAAACGGTGGACACATTAAAGTCATGTCAGGGTATGCTATTTCACGAATTTATGTTTTATAGTAACTTTCCTAGCTATGTCAACCTTTGTAAAGCATTTTAATATAACATCAAACTCTAGTTGCATGGACATATCTGCATATGGCTCGTTTGAAGCCATATCTGCAAAGCTTACTCTAGTCCAAAAAACATTAATTGCATTAAGTGGTATGCTACCTATGATTTACATAGCTAGTTCACATGCATAAGGGATACCATATGTATATCTTATGATGCATCCACAATGACCATTGTTAACACCATCAAACTAAACTCAATCTAATTCATATTAAATATGATCCAAGCATACCTTGAAATGAATTCGTGCAATCTCTTATACAATATTACATTATAACTATGATCCACAAAATGAATACTCTTCTCAAATGAGGCTTTAATTTCAATATGTTGCAATGTGATCAAGTTATTCATGGCATTCCAACATTTACACAAGTCCTCCATGCTGTTTTAAATCACCCTCTTTAAGCTCTAATGCGTAGACTCAACCCTGTTAATAAAAAAAGTCCACATTAGTTTCAATGTATTACACTTTGTCAAACAAGTATAAGAAGTAAAATACCTATTGCTTGTTGGTTTCCCTAAGTGCATAACTTTATTTGTCCATGATTTTACAAAACATTCCTTGTGAGGGATCAACTGTGTATTCTTCACATACTCGACAAAGTACTCCCATGGTGAACATACAATTTCAAACATCTTGACACATCCCTCATACTTAGACTGACTAGGGCAATCTTTAACACTATCCCATGCATCCATGACTTGGTCCCATGCCTCTTTGGGAGCAACGTAAGTCTTGCATTTTGCTTTCACATTTTTGTCAATGTGAAATTGGCACAATAAACCACTAGCTTCAAGAAATACATATTTCACTGCATTTATCAAGGTTAAATCTCTGTCAGTGATAATCACTTTAGACAATCCATCAACTATAAAAAAAAAGTCCTTTTAGCTTCTGAAGTTCTCAAACAAAGTTATCCTTACATTCAACCTCCATATATCCAAAAGCTACAAAAAATGTCATTCCAGTAGGAGTCACACCAACAATCTCAAGTAATGGCGGTCAATATCTATTAGTTTTGTAGGTATTGTCCATCAAGAAAACTGTGTTAAATGCATTAATCATTTTCACAGCATCAGGATGTGTCCAAAAACATATCACGCACAACTTCTGATGCACCATTCATTCTATGCTAATGAATATACATATCTCATTCAAGTAAGTTCATCAAATGTTTTATTTCCATTCTAAAACCTCTTTTTTAGATGAATGGTACACAATCCTTGCATTATATACTTGTTTTTATTGTAGTCATGTTTCTTTCATTGTGCTTTTTGAATGTAAACATGATATTTCTTGGCTTTACCATACTCTTTGTCATATCAATAAACATCATTTTTCTTCATTATTTAGCCGGCCAACATATGAATAACCAACCAATGACTCAGATAAATCATGATTATGTGCCCTATAAATTAACTTCAATATCCATCCTTCATCATCATTCAATCATCTTCCCCTCACCCTAAAGGGACAGTCACACTTTCTTGTTCCACTCACTATGGTTTGTAAGTTTTTTGTATCGCCTATACTTCCCACCCTTTCACATCCTAACACAACAAATGTCTTCAGTTCAGGTTGCCCATTTGATGTATCTGACCTCAAAATGACAACAACAAAACCCATTTCAAATGCAACACCCCAAGCCCATTTCACTAATTCATCTCAAGTAGCAAAAACCTATATAGAAAACATACAATATTCAATAAGCCAATGTACAATATTTTCAATGTATTACAAACAAAAACAAACACAAAATAATTACCTATGTAGTTACGAATGCTTCACTACAATTGACAAATTTTCCAATCTCTTGTCCATAATGCATATGAATATCTTCAATTATTCTAACATCATTGTCCATGTCAGCATCCTATCCAGTTCATCTGACATCTTCCTCACATAATTGTCTTCCATATAAACCTTTTAAAAGCAACAAAATTAAGTTATTGAACAAAAATTATCCAACATATTCAAAATACTATAATAGCCCTAATTTATAATTAATAATTAAAATTAATTAAAATGCCCTAAACCAACCTTCAAGATAAGGCAATCAGTAAGTGAAAAAATTACACCAGATTGACTAATCCATAACTTCATAACATCTATTCCAAATTACATGATCCATAAACTAATATAATTTTCAAATTGCCTAATTCAGGATTGTTGTTATGAAGTTCCAGAGAAATTGATTTTGTAGAAACAATAATGAAAACTGAATTTGGATAAAAAAAATCTAGAATTGCTATTACACATTTTCGAATTGATGGATGCGAACTTATTAGGAAATAAAAAAGAATCGGATGAAACAATCTGGAATTGTTATTACACAATTTTGGATTGATGGATTCAAACTTATTAGGAAATAAAATAAAATTTTGAATCAACAAGAACAAATCCAGATTATCGGATTCGAAATTATGTTATTTTTCAGATCATTCAATTTGGAATTGTCATTACAAAATTATGGATTGATTGATCTGAGCTTATTAGGAATTAAAAAAAAATTGGATGAACAAATCCGGATTTGTATAACAAAAAATTTGGATTGTTTGATATGGAATTATGTTAATTTTTTGGATCATTTAATCTGGAAATGTTATTACCCAACCCTAGATTTGTTGATTCGGACCTATCCTAAAACTTGCTTTTCTAAAAACCATTTATGGATAAGTCAATCCGGTTATAGGTGGAACATCCTAAACTAACACAACAAGTATAAACAAAACAATTAATAACTCACCTGTGCAAGTGAACCCATGCAACGAAAATGCTTACACCGAATGAACAAGTGAAGAAAACAATGTTCCAGGCATGGAGAAGTGATGAAGAGAAGTTATTGACAAGTGAGGAAGACAAGGTAACTATGGCCATTTTTAAAAATTGGGAGGTGTAGGAAGCAAATAGGGAGGTGCAGGAGGCATAAGCCCTCCTATTGTATTCTATAATGTCCATTGGAGAATGTAAATTTGCATTCAAGAATGGGGTTTTCAAAATACAATAGGAGATACACACATTAATTATAGGAGTATAGGAAACAAATGCCTATGAAAGTAGGAGTTTGACCAAGTAAATTCGCTTCAAGGACATTATTGGGTAATTCTATTTTCTTTTTTCTTTACACACCTTTTTACTTTTTTATATTTAAAAAATTAACATTCAAAATGGCAAAAAATAGTTTTAGAAACTAATTTTAGAAACAAAAAGGTGTGAAAGAAAAAGATAAGAAAAAGAGGTGAGAATAAATTAAATTTCACTTTTAAGTATACGTCAAGTAGCACCAATTTCATTGTTGAATTTTTTTGACTGACATGTATTTTTCACTAAAAATAATATAGTTTAAGTTATATAAGACTTTTATGGGTAACAAAATTATTCATCTAAAACTTAACTACATACTGAGAACACATAACCCTTAATAATAATGTGTCATTGTTAAGAATTAAGAGAGAGTGAAAAGATAGTTACTTAATGAAGTTGGACATAAATTTTTTTTAATTAGTATAAAAATTTAGAGGAAAAAATATTTGTTACGAGGGTCTAGCTTTATTGGTTGAGCAGAGTGTGTGAGTGTTGTAAATCTCTTGGTAAACACTAATTTCTAATAAGTCCCCTTGTGTTTTTATTTTTAAAAAAATGTTTCACCGAGATAAGAAAGGCTTTGTTTGACTTTGTGTTTAGGATGCTTCAAACTTAGTTTGGTGAGTAAATTTAGTTTTGACATACTTTATAATCCTTAAAAGTATGTTTACACATTAATATTTTGCATTTTTTTTTAAATATCATGTTAAATTCAATAAAAGTTAATTTAAATGTTATAGAAAACATTTAAACTCTATACGTAGTACTTGCATAGGCGTGTAAAGTAAAAAAAAAATATTTATGTATTAAGATGAATCATGAACCTTAATTATTTTGATTAAATGCAAATAAGTGCAAAGATTAAGGGCTACATCTTATGCAATATAAGACTATGCTTCATGATCCCGTGCTTGAAATTTCAGATGGAAGTAGGTTTAAGTCATGATTTGATACATCAATAATGATAATATTTAAGACTTCATTTAATACTATATGCCTAGGATTTTTTTTGCGGGAACGGTCTAATGTAGCTCTATGTGGAGCTAGTAGGCCTTGGATCTTCTTCATCAATGAAGTCCTTTGCTTTTTGAAGATTAATGGCAGCAGAATGAAGAAGGAAAAAATATGATTGAAGACGCCACTTCAAGGAGAAGATGAGTCAAGAAGAAACTCACCACCATAGGAAGCCATGGATAAGAGCTTGAAGGTAGGAGAAGATGAGAGAAGGGAGAGGGAGAAAAGGAGCACAAAATTTTGTGCCTCAAAAAGAGGTCTGAACTTTGAAGTGTAATTCTCAAATGATCAAAGTTGAAAAAATGCACACACATGGCCTCTATTTATAGCCTAAGTGTCACACAAAATTGGAAGGAAATTTGAATTTCTATTCAAATTTCACTTGAATTTGAAATTGAATTTGTGGAGCCAAATTGTGTAGCCAAAATTTCACTAATTATGATTAGTGAATTTTAGCTATGGTTCAGCCCACAAATCCAAGATCAGGTCCAAGACTCTCCACTAAGTGTGCTTAGGTGTCATAAGGCATGTAAAGCATGAAGGACATGCACAAAATGTGACTATATGATGTGGCAATGAGGTGTAGCAAGCAAATGCTCACCTCCCTCTCTAAAATCTAATTAGATTGGGCTTCTCCCAATTCAATTAAATTTATTTCCCAACACACACATCAAATATTCACTTCATGCATGTGAAATTACAAAACTACTCCTAATACAAAAACTAGTCTAGGTGCCCTAAAATACAAGGGCTAAAAAATCATACATTTCTAGGGTACCCTACCTACATTATGGAGCCCTAAATAAAAGGCCCAAAAATAATGAAACCTTAATCTAATATGTACAAAGATAAGTGGACTCATACTTAGCTCATGGACCCGAAATCTATCCTAAGGCTCATGAGAATCCTAGGGCCTTCTCTTGCATCTCTGGCTCAATCTTCTTGGAGTCTTGAAATCTAGATATGTACAAGACATTCTCCAATGATTTTTGAATTCCATGAAGAATAAATGAGTTCAACTTCTGAGTTATCAAACAATGTAAAAAAATGTACTCTATTGTGATAGACCTGCCCTGACTCAAAGAAAGTGGTTTTCAGTTGTAGTGCTCAATACGAAAGCTAAATAGAGTGACTTTCCAACAAACAAAAGGATGTGCATTTAATGCTTTAATTAAGATGAGGAATTCTAACGAACACAAACTTCAAACACGAGCTCAAGTGAAGAATTATATCCATTTAAAGACAATGGAGACTTGAAGATGAATACCTATAAATATTAGAAGACTTGAAGAAATGAGTTATTAACCTACGTGATAACATTCAAATTCTTTATGTAAAAAACTTTATGTATATTTACGTGTAAAGTTCATAACTCTCAAAACACCTTGAATATCTTGACAGAAAAGACTAAATATTTAGCTTAAAGATTCATTTGGTAGACGATTAAGAACTAGTCAATGAACAAACTAAAAAAGAATTTTTTTTAATTTGTATTAGAGCTAATAGTAGCTTGGTAGGACAGAATATTGGGGGTCGTGTTGAAGCTTGGTGGTCGACTTTGTTTGTAGAACCAAAAGTGACAATGATTAATATTTGTAACTTGGTACAATTAATGTAACTTGGTTGTTAACCAAGAACTGAATGTAGTCTCCGGTGATAGAGACAAATTCATATACTTTTCTGTGTCTTATATTTAGTTTGTATATCTTGTGATTTAAACTAACATAGGGTTTGAATTTAATTTTGTTTAAAAGCATGATTTGTTTTGCAAAATCTATTTCTATTATCTGAAACTGTTATTGTAAAAATCTGTTATCTATCTTACAAAGTTATTTTTCAGACGATAACCTTACATTTTATGAAAAAGGTTTAGAAAACTTCATAAATCAAAATTTAACCTCCTTCTTATGGTATTTACCTTTACAATGTGTTAAAAGTGATATAGCAGTGTTTAGTTTTAGTAGTTTTAATATTCTATTACTACTTTGTTTTTATCTCTTTTACAACTAAAAAAAAGTGATTATATTATTTTTATCGATAAATATTAGTTATTAATTTTTGTTAGAATATTAGTGGATGAAAGACACTCAAATCCATAATCTCTCTCTTTCCATTTTCTCTTTAATTATCAAACTAATTTTATAACTCCTAAAAAGGAATATAAGTTCAATTTCGATTGATATAAAATAGAACTCACATGAATTGGCCACCATATACAAGAAAATTTATCTATATAAAATAATAGTCTGTCAAAAAGTCCAAAATGGACATCCTATACTATTGACACCTAGCTTGGTAACAGATAAAGTTGTAATTTTAATAGGCTTCTCCTCTGCATTTTGTGTTTGTTTTGTTTTGTTGTTTACTTTTTGGTGTGCACTTCCATTTGCTTAGGAGAGGTTAAGGGAAAGCCACCGCACCACCATAACCACCAACTCCCCACCGTGACCAACCTTCGTGCACCACCAAATAGCACTGCCGCACCACAGCTGCTGCGTCGCATCATCTCTAACCAAAACCTTCTCCCCCACCCTTAATCCATCGTGACCTCTCTCTCTCTCTTTCTCTCTCTCTCTCTCTCTCTTTCTCTTCTATGGTTTCTTCTCCATGTGTCTGTCGATCCCACCCATCCTTAATATTACATCATCTTATTCACATTGCATCACCTCAAAAGGGCCTCGAAATTCAAACCCTAATCTAATTTGATTGTGATTATGGGTCTGAGAGTGCTTCTCAATCGAGTTCCATGACCGATTCATACATTGGGAGCTTGATAAGCTTGATCTCTAAGAGTGAGATAAGATACAAAGGTATTCTCTACAACATCAACATCGAAGAGTCCATTATTAGCCTAAAAAACAATATTCTTCTAGTACTCACTTCTTTTTTCCTATGAATTTTCCTTAATCATTTTGTTGGTTTTGTTCTTTTTCAGTTTAATTTGGCTCCTTTGGTTTCAGATCTCTGAATTCGTTGAAAAAATTTGATGTTTGTTATGTTGTTGTGGTTGTTATTTTTATTATTTAATTCTAAAGAATGGGTTTTGTCTCAGTTTATTTAGGCTTAGGACGAAAACCAAAAAAAGAATGAGCTTCTTTATGTTTGTTCTGTCTCTCCTTCTTCCTTTCTAGATCTTTGTGTTTGCATTTCTGAATTTTACTATCAGGTGAGAACTCATTATGCTAAGCTTAACTGGAAGAAAGTTTTCTCTAGAATATGCTCTAAGCCTGCAATGGATGAATAGGTCAGTCAATCCCATCAAGCATGTTTTTGTTGACATTGTAAATAAAGCATAAAGAATGAGAAAGGACCCAAATCTTGTAGGATCTGAGGATGGCAGAACCTACATGTGAGAGTAGCTGAATTAGATCATTATGAATTTGTCATAATAATGTGGATAAGGCTTTGTCCTTTTTTTAAATCTTTGATTGTAATGATTACTACACTTTACTTTTCCATCTTTATCTACCTTTCTTGCTCAGTTCTTGGGATAGACTACGTTGACATGGCACATGGTTTCTCTCTTCCCATGGCATCTATATATCAAAGAATGATTGACTCATTCTTCCTATCATTACTACCCATTTTTAAAATCTCATTCTTCTCCAACTATTTGGATTGCTGATTTTTGGTACATTCTCCACTTTTTAGAGTTTATTTTTTTCCTTCATATTTGCTCATATGAATGATCATTTATTATTGTCTAGAAGTTGATAGTTTTTTCATGTTCATTCTTCAATAAATACCATATTGATATTGGCACATTTCTTTGAGAAGGTTACTAATTCATAGACAAAGGCAAAATTGTTGGGAATTTTCAAGGAGAAGTTGGTTAAAGCACCCAAAGAGCTAAACAACCCAACTTCTTTGAATTTATGCACTAAACCTAAGACAAGACATGAAATCCTTCAAGATTTCATGTCCAACAATTCCTCCAATGCTTTCTCAAGCAGTATGGGCTATCAAAGGGAACAAATGAGGCCATGTTTATCACTGAAGCATATCGAACACTTTGTGACAAGGGTCCATACCCTGCTGATCAGGTCCTCAAGGAACTTGAAGGCAGTCTTGGATTTATGATCTATGAAAATTTTAGTAGCATTTGTAAGTCTTTAATTTCTTGACCTATACATGGCAATATGTGTGGTTTGGCAATGTATAAATGGTGTTATTAGTCTTTCTGGGACTGATTATTAATTTGTTAGCTTGAGCAGGGTTCTAATGGTCTGATTGAGCTTTGATTTTAGACCACCATTCAAATTACTCATTCTTATCAAAGTAACTAACAATTATAAGAAAATGGAAAAAAATAAATGTGGACTAATAGAAAAAGTAAAATACATTTCAAAGGGTAACTTGTGTGTGGAATTTAACACTTTACTGGTGTTAAAATGTAGGATGTATGTTTCATAGTGAGCATGGTCTCATGAGCTTTGGAAATCCATCAAAGAAGATGAAAGAAATGCCCAGGACTGACAGTGAGGGATTTATGTGCAGGGCTAACTTCAATGTCGACTCTCAGTCAATGTTCAAAGTGATGCCATGTGTTGGAAGTGAAGCTAACTGGGCCACATGGAGCTAACAGACTTGGTTGTTTTAATCATAGTCCAACTTTTTAGGCTTTAGCCCTTTTGGGATATTAATGTAGCTTCATGTAGAGCTTGTAAGCCTTGGATCCTCTTCATTAATGGAGTTCTTTGTTTCTTGAAGATCAATGGCAGTGGAATGGAGAAGGAGGAAAGGTGATTGGAGATGCCACTTCAAGGAGAAGATGAGTCAAGAACAAGGTCACCGCCATAGGAAGCCATGGATAAGAGCTTGAAGGTATGAGAAGATGAGTGAAGGAAAAGGGAGAGAGGGGAACAAAATTTGAGAGAGAGAAGAGGGAGAATGAGGTTTGAAATTTGAAGTCTAATTTCTCAAATCATTAAAGTTGCGAAATGCACACACAAGACCTCGATTTATTGCCTAAGTGTCACAGAAAATTGGAGGAAAATTTGAATTTCTATTCAAAATTCACTTGAATTTGAATTTGGATTTGTGGAGCCAAATTTGAAGCCAAAAGTTCACTAATTATGATTAGTGAATTTCAGCTATGGTTTAGCCCACTAATCCAAGATCAAATCCAAGATTATCTACTAAGTGTGCTTAGGTGTCATGAAGCATGTAAAACATGATGGATATGCACAAAGTGTGACTATATGATGTGACAATGAGGTGTAGCAAGCAAATGCTCACCTCCCCCTTAGGCTGGTCCAAAATTTAATTGGATTGGGCTTCTCCCAATTCAATTAAATGTCTCTCCTAACACACACATCAAATAGTACACTTAATGCATATGAAATTACAAAACTACCCATAATACAAAAACTAGTCTTGGTGTCGTAAAATACAAGGATTGGAAAATCCTATATTACTAGGGTACCCTAAAATTGTGAGGTACCCTCCCTATACTATGGAGCCCTAAATACAAGACCCAAAAAATAATGAAACCCTAATCTAATATGTACAAAGATAAGTGAGTCCATACTTAGCTCATGGGCCCAAAATATACCCTAAGGCTCATGAGAACCCTAGGGCCTTCTCCTGCATCCCTGACTCAATCTTCCTGGAGTCTCCAAGCCATGGCTCTGGTGATGGGTCCCCTCCTTGGAAGGATTGTGTCAGATATGTAGTTTTTATCTTTTGGTCCCATTGTTGTGTACATATTCATGCTTTAATGTTGAACATGACTATGGTAATTTCTAATATGTATGACAAGAAGTTTTAGTTTGTCACTTTTAAATTATTGAGCGTGTATTTTCTTTTGTTATACGTTGTTAAATCTCTCCTTTCAAAATCATTAAGCAGGGCAAGAGAAATCACGCACATTAGCACAAATGATATGCATATATTTGTTCAGTTGAATGTACACAATCTGGTTCTGTGGTCTGTCAACATTTATTGCACTAAATAAATCCTTGACTATAACACTTCCATTAAAATATTTCCTTACAAATACCATGTAGATAGTTGTTGTTTGAGGTAAAGATATACATTTTTTAAAATCTTTTTTCTTCTTTTGGCTAAGAACTTGATTTTGTTTGATATCTGAGTTTTATTGAGATCAAAGTGCATACATCAAAACTGAGTTTTTTTTAAACGTTTGATTTGATAATCTTATTGTAAAAGCGAGGTAGAAAAACTAGATTTGTTGCATCGTTCAATTTCTTATCCAAAGATAAGGCAATCCTTTATATATCTTTTTAAATCTTTTTCCCCCTTGGCTAACAACTTGATTGTGCTTGCTATTGTGATTCAAATTTTGTTTTTGAGGAATATATTTTTTTAAAATTCTTTTTTTTTCTCTTGGCTAAGAACTTGATTTTATTCTCTCTTTTTAGTTTGCTTTTTCATTTTTTCCTCCACTTTTTAAAGTATATTATTATCCATAGTTCTTTCTATTTTCTTCTCCTATTCTAAAACAGTTGGAGTATACCTTCTTTTTATTGTGATGTTATTGTCAGAAAGAATCATTGTTACACAGGAATCATTGTTGCGATGTTGTGATTCAGATTTTGTATTTGAATTTTTGATTATTTCAGTTCTATATTTGATTGTCCTTCCTTCTTTTATCTTTATTTTTTTAAATTTTTCTCCATTTAATATTTTTGCTTGTTGTTGTGACATTGTGGTTGGGGTTTTGTTTTGGAGGAAAATATATTTTTTAAACCTTTTTTTTCTCTTGGCTAACAACTTGATTTCGCTTGTTGTTGTTAAGTGGGTATTTTTTTCCTCTTGGCTAAGAACTTAGTTTTGCCTGATTTTGTGATGTTGTTGTTAAGTGGTTATAGATTTTGAATGCTTTTTTTTTTATTTTTCCAATAAAATAACTTTCTTTTAATTTTGAAGAAGTATGAGCTAAGATGCAATATGAATATTGATATATAAGTTTGGCAAATTGGGGGGGGGGGGGGGGCTCTTTTAATGCAAAAGATTCAAAATTAAAAGTAACTAATGTACTGTCTAGGGCCCAAATATCTACGTGGAATCCTACTTGTAAGAACATTTGACACCCACCATGGGGCCGCAGTAAAACATACCCCGTAGCCTCTCGTCAATCCTCTCACATTCATCCATTGTTATCACTCGGTTTGGTCTTAGACGGAGACCCCCCTCACCGACTCCCATCACCGTGGTTTTGCTTTTTTGCTTAATCTTCTTGAGAGATGTTCTCATCGCTCTCATAGTTCTTGGATAGAAGGTTGATCTCCTTCTTCGAACCATCCGATGAGTCGTTGTCATCCCAAGTAATATACGCCTTCTTGGATCTTATTTCTTCATGGCTTTTCTTCTCATTCTTCTCTGGCCATGATTCATATGTTGGGCAGTGTGCCTTTATGTGACCGGGTCGATAAAACTTATAGCATTTAAGTGTTGGGGAACCTTTTTAAGATCTCTTCCCATTGTCGAAGTTATGGCATCTCTCCATTCTTCTATTTTTGACGAATTTATGAAACTTCTTCACAAAGAGAGAGAAGTCCTCTTCATCATCAGATTCTTCTTTTTCTTCTTCTTCTTGCATTGAGGAGGAGGCTTTGAGTGCTATGCTTCTTTTCCTTTTGTCGGTCTCTTCATTTTGGTTGAGACGTTGAAGTTCCATTTCATGTTCCTGCAGTTTTCCAAAAAGAGTGGCAAGATACATAGAAGAAAGATCTTTACTTTCAGGAATGGCAGTTACCTTGGACCGCCATTCCCTACTTAAGCATCTCAAAACTTTATTAATTAAATCTTCATTAGGAAAGATTTTTCCTAAGGAGGCAAGGTAATTGACTATGTGTGTGAATCTTTTCTGCATGCTTTGAATGTTCTCATTAGTGTTCATCCTAAATAATTCATATTCATGTGTAAGGGTGTTGACTCTAGATCTTTTCACATCAGTGGTGCCTTCATGTGTATGTTGGAGAGTATCCCACATCTCCTTTGCATTTGAACAGTTTGACACTCTAAAATATTCATCTATTCCTAGGGCAGAAGTGATGATGTTTTTGACTTTAAGATTATATTGGATTCTTCTTCTATCCTCTTCAATCCATTTATCTCTAGGTTTTTCTATTGTTGTACTTGTGCTTGCATCTACTATGGTGGGTACATAAGGTCCTATTTCTATTGTTTCCCAAATGTTTAAATCTATGGCTTCAATAAAGATTTGCATTCGGGTTTTTCAATAGTGGTAACCCTCACCATTAAAGATGGGTGGCCTATGGATGGAGTTTCCTTCAGGAAACAGAGAATTTGAGGAGGCCATGAATCTTGAAGTTGTGAAACTTTTCTCAAGAAACCTGCTTCGATACCACTTGTTGGATCAAGTGGCCTCGGAATAATTAAGAAGGGGTGTTGAATTAATTATGAACGTGTCTTGACTAATTAAAAAATTATTCTTCTTAATGTTACTAGATTCAATTAGGTTTTACTACTAAGTTATGAGAAAGTAAAGAACGAAAACAATAACTTAGACAAAAGTAAAGTGGAAATAAAAAGTACACAGCGGAAATTAAAGAGTGTATGGAAAAAGAAGACAAACACAAGATTTATACTGGTTCGGCAACAACCCGTGCCTACATCCAGTCCCCAAGCAACCACCGATTCTTGAGATTTCCAATAACCTTGTAAAATCCTTTACAAGCAAAGATCCACAAGGGATGTACCCTCCCTTGTTCTCTTTGAACAACCAAGTGGATGTACGCTCCACTTGAACTGATCCATAAGAGATGTACCCTCTCTTGTTCTCAGTATCACAACCCAAGTAGATGTACGCTCTACTTGTACCACAAAGGATGTACGCTCCAATGTGTTAAGACAAAGAATTTTTAGGCGGTTAGTCCCTTGAATCTTTGTAAAGGGAAACAAAAGATATCTCAGGCGGTTAGTCCTCTGAAATCTTTATTTAAGGAAAAGGGAAGAATCAAAAGAATTCTCAGGCAATTAATCCTTTGAATCTTTTGTCAAGAGGGGGAAGGGAGAATCAAAAGAATTCTCAGGCGGCTAGTCTTTTGAATCTTTTGGCAAGAGGGAGAAAGGATGAAAAGATAGCACACTTTTGTTTTCTGTAGAATTTCCACTTGCAGAAAAACAAAGTTTTGAAAACAAAGTTTAGAAAGATTTTTGACAAATAGAAAGCAATGGGAAATGGTTAGAGAAAGATTGTGAAAAAGGATTATTTGGAAGAATATCACACATATGTTATTTGAATGTGTGTCAAAGTCATGCTTTTATAGACTCTTCATGTTTGGTCAAAGAAATCATTGTAAGAGTTGTGACTTTAGAAAAAATCATGTTAAGAGTTATAACTCTTAACTTTTTCTTCAAAATTGTTCACTGGTAATCGATTACCACAAAGGTATAATCGATTACACAATGCATTTTATGAAAAGTTGTGACTCTTCACAATTGGATTTAAATTCCAACGTTCAGATTCACTTGTAATCGATTACTAATATAGTGTAATCGATTATACTGTTTGAAAATCATTTTGGAACGTTGCAAACCATTTGAAAATATTTTGAAAACCAAACTGGTCACTAGTAATCGATTACTGATAACTGGTAATCGATTACTGATAACTGGTAATCAATTACCAGAGAGTAATCACTCTAGTAACTTAAAAAATTTGAGAAAATTCTTTTGTAAAACAAAACTGTGCTATTTGGTTTTTGAAAAAATCTTTTAATACTTATCCTATATGAAGTCTTGACTTGTTGCTTCTTGATTTCTTCTCTTGAATCTTGGATTGAATTCTTGATATTTGATCTTGAAGTCTTGAATCAATCTTATATGACTTACTCTCTAATTTAACGTGAAGTCAACCCGTGTGTATGGAAGGGTTAAAAGCTAATATTAATTAATGATGAAACAATATGAACGAAAAATATATTACCAATAATTCTTTCCAAAAAAGAGCCAATATATATAGTAATTTGCACATTAAGCTGTTAAAAAACAGTAATTTGCACTTTAATATTATAAAACTTAAATAGTTTTGTAACTTTATTCGCAAAGCTTCCTTTCAATTCTGGTTACTGAATCAAGATCGGACATTACAATACAGCATATAGAAATATGAATCCGAGTGCATATGAATTGATCAGATGCTAAGCAATGCCCGTGACAAGAGCTACAGCAGTTAATTGAAACCCTCTTGCATGCATCGGCATAATCGTGTTCATAGGCAAAACCGTGATTCATCTTATTTTGGAAATATTATATTATATAACAATAAGAAGGTGTTTATCGATGGCATTATATTCGGCATATTTTTGTATGCATAGAAGTGAATATATAAGAGACTGTTATGAACATATATAAATAAACGATCTTTCTTTCAAAAATTATCGCTTGCTATAAACAAAGAAATAATATTTTAATTGCATACGCATGAAACTTGAAATTCGAATTTCGAAGAAAGAGCATGCTATGGAATATATTGTTCACGGGCCATGATTACACAGACATGCTAGAGGATCTGATTTGTGTAATCAGCGTATGTTGAGTCCAGGTGTATTGTTCACAAAACAGTGAAATGGACCAATGATTAATTAATTAAAAAGGACAAAGCTTTTAATTAGCTCACTCCATACTCACAAAAACAAAATAGTGAGCTTCACAATTTCCGCAACTTAATACTAAACTTATAATGTTTTTTTTATCATCAACTGAAATTTCGTTAAGCAGCACAAGATGTGCGAAAAATCAATACAAAGTCAGACATACCCCACTTTCATTTACAACATAATTGATACCTCACCTACATTCAAACCTATGACCCATTCCTCATTCAGATTCATCATTTTTTTTTTCACGGCGAGTTCTGTTATATAAAATCCCTAATTGGATAAATATTTTAGTTAAGGTAGAATAAATAACTACTGATTTTTAATTATGGCCTCCAACTTACTTGTATCACCCCGTGAACCAACCTTCTTGCAATGCCATCATTCTTTCTTTATACTTTTATCTTCTTCTGTTGCCTTTAAGAACAGAGTGTGTTTTTAACCAGTATATATCTTAACCCATTTGCTTTTATGTAGAGAACTGAAAAGGAAAACTTTTTAAAGTTGTTTCTCTTCTTCTTCTTCAAGTTCAATAGATTTTACATGATAAACTGATTGATAAATAAAGGAAAACAATTTTTGAAAAGAAATTAAAAAATGAAAAGTAAATCAAACAGGCTCTAAGACTTTAGAGGTACTTCCCTAAAAAAAAAAAAGACTTTAATTAGAGGTAACTTACATTTTATAGAATTTCTTAAATATCATTATAGTTGCATTCTAATCAACATCTCCTAAATCAATTGATTCCTGCAATTATAGACAGACTTATAGTAAAAATCTTTGAATAGTCTTCCTTCATATGCCCTCATCATTCCTTTATATATATATAGAGAGAGAGAGAGATTAAGTGAGCTTAGTAGAGATAGCAAGTTATCAATCATTTCTTTCCCCCACACAAATTGTTGGGATCCCTCCTTAATTGGAGAGGTTCTAGAAAATTCTGGAGCTTTCTGGAAAAGTGTAGAATTTTCTAGAACGCTCTGGAGAGCTCTAGAGTAGTGTAGAACTCTCTAGAAGCTTGTGGAAGAATGTGGAAACCTCTGGAATATTCTAGAGATGTGTGAAACTTTCTGGAACCTTATGGAAGGATATGGAAGAGTGTAGAAACTCCTAGAATGTGTGGAGCATTCTAGAGAATTAATCTTCACCTTATGATACAAGAAATCTCCACCATTTATTGTGGAGATGGAGTAGTATAAATAAGGGTAGGAGCCTTCATTCCTATCCATCCAAGATAAGAGTGAATCCACTTCTTAGAGTGAGAAAAAGCCTCTCTGAGAGAGAAGATAAATAGCTTGGGAAGTCTTTATCCTCAAGCTTGAGTGAGCCACCGTAGAGTGAGTCAATCCAAGTAGAGAGCCTCTCTGAGAGAGAAGATAAATAGCTTGGGAAGTTTCTATCCTCAAGCTTGAGTAAGCCTCTCTGAGAGAGAAGATATATAGCTTGAGAAGTCTCTATCCTCAAGCTTGAGTGAGCCACCATAGGGTGACTCAATCCAAGTAGAGAGCCTCTCATAGAGAGAAGATAAATAGCTTGAGAAGTCTCTATCCTCAAGCTTGAGTGAGCCACCATAGGGTGACTCAATCCAAGTAGAGAGCCTCTCTGAGAGAGAAGATAAATTGCTTGGGAAGTCTCTATCCTCAAGCTTGAGTGAACCACTGTAGAATGAGTCAATCCAATGAGAGAGCCTCTCTGAGAGAGAAGAAAAATAGCTTGGGAAGTCTTTATCCTCAAGCTTGAGTGAGCCACCATAGAGTGAGTCAATTTTGTAAACACATCCTTGTAACCCTACTATCACTTTGTATAGTGGAAGAATCTCCATATTGGAGAATTATAATCGTTTGCCCCCATTACTACCTTTAATTACTAAGTGTCTATCTTAAACTTCACGAAGCGGGAAAGTATGAGTTTTCCCAACACAAATAAAGGCGTATGTCATACTCATGTCCACCATCACAAATTCACAATGTCACATACCAAGATTCCAGTAGCCCTTCCCATCAATAATTACTTTCTTCTCTATTAAAATCCAATAAACTTGAAAAAGCATAGTTCCAAGAATTCCCCTCAATCCAAGAGTAGTGCCAGAACAAAAACCTGCTCACTTTATCTTACTCTTCTAGAAATGACATTTAAAAACCACATAAGACACACAAGGCATCCTTCCTTTCTATTTGAATCATCACGATCAACTTGGTAAAATTGATGACCATATTTAATTAAACGCAACTTTCACCAAATGGCTTTTGTATCACTTAAGAAGCTCATCTTTACTTAGTCAACAAAGTAATATTGAACAATTATTCTAGATTTTTCTAATCCCTAAACCCCTTTTTCTTATCCCACTTCAATAAAAAAAAAAAAAAATTGTTCTCATCTTCCACACTTAACCATTAAAAATTCCTTTGAATTCAAATCAAGACACAAACCATTTTCTTAGACATTTTAATAAAAGAAAAAAATTGACGGCACAGAGTTTACCAGCACAATACTTCCCCAATACTTCGATGAGAGTTTACCATAAATGGCTAAAATTCTATCACACAATGCATTTCTTTTCTTAGCTAGTCTCACTTTGCATCTTTTCATATTTGATTGACGATTATTTATGTTAGCTAGTTGTTATCATACAAATGTTGAAATTTTTGGGGATCCTTATAAATTATCAATATAACCACTAGTAATACATTATGTTAGATTATTAAGAAGAGTTTTAGGAATACCTGGATCTATAATGACTAATCAAACAAACGCAGCGGAATCTGAATCTGTAGGTAACCGGTGGCTTCATGGTTCTTCCTTAATTGGAACCTCTTTATTCTTCAATAGGACCTTCATAACTCTTCAGTTAGGGAGAAGAGAAACTATGTGTGACAACTTGGTATGTTGGAGACCATAGCCTTCTTATAGCGTGTTAACCTAATAAGGTTGTCATTGTCTCCTAATGGGCCAACATTGACATCTGCTCATTTAAGTCCATATAATTTGATTTAGTTGTCTAACGGGCTCACTTAATTTGATCACAAAAAATAAAACCTACTAATGATAAATAATTAATATAATTGTCTTATAATATTAATCCATATTAATTATTAGAATAGAAAAATCCAATAATCTCCCACTTGGGCTACATATTGTAACGATTATATAAAAAATCCTTAAATGTGCATCCGTGCGCTATTTACCTTTAGACTCTTACCTTAACAACTTGGTTCATCTCATCTAATGGAATCACTACGACTTTCGTCACTACAACAAATGTAATTAGACTTCAATGACCTCCACATCAATACACTCAATGACATAGGTCAATATGGATAAGCAACATGAAAATTACATGCAATGTGATCTCAGTCATGCCTATTTGCAATTGGTCCAAACTTTATTCTTTATAGTGATCAATCCAAACACAATATAAATATTGTAAACAAAACAAGCTTATAATGGAATGATAAACTTCAAATTTATTTCTGTAGAAAATCCAAACAACAAAATGTTTGTAAACCATAAGATATAGAACATAAGCTAAACTCTTACTAAATTAAGATACTATCAGGTATTACACCCATATGAGTAGTGTGCTCATGAAAAAACTTTAAATGTTAGACCTTTAGTAAGTGGATCAGTTAGCATGGAATGAGTTCCTATATGTTTTATACAAATATGTATCTTCTGAATTCTTTATTTAACAACCAAATATTTTATGTCAACAAACTTTTATTTGGTTGAATCCTTAATATGACCATTAAGATATTGTCTCAATAAACACCCGATGACTACTTAATGTTGGTGACAACAGGCAAGCCAGTTACAATAATTTAGTAATTATAAATTCTAGTATGATGTCTCATAGCAAAATATTAACTCCACCAACATGGTTAAATGTGGATCCTTATGTGAAGTGATTGCTATTAAGATATTTCGAAAAAATTGAAGTCAAAATACCCAATGATCTCTAAACTTCTAGACTTTCGATATGAAAACATGTAGTTTCTTATTCTCTTGAATTAATGCATAATGCACTTTACTACTTTCTATTGTTGCATATCAAAATTACTCATATATCACCTTAGGACTCCCACAAAAAATTGTTTTATTACAATAAAAAATAAACTTAAGAATACATGATAAATTGCAATATAATTGTTTTGCAACAATAAATCATATGATGATAGTAGGGTCAACATATAATATCAAAATAATAAATTTACTCCCATTGAGCTTTTAACACACACAATCATCAACCAAATTTAGCTCAACACCATAGACGAGAGACTTCTTTAAAAGCATAAATGGATTTCTTTAGTTTTCATACCATAGATTTTAGATAATCTTAAACAAGGTTTTCTGGTTGCACTGTATAAAGTATTTCATCAATGTTTCTATTTAGAAACATAATCTTTACATTCATCTATGCAAAAAAATTATCAAAATGATCTATAGTATCATTATAGTCCTAAGAAAGTCTTTCTAAGAAATCAGAGAGAAAGTCTCTTTGTGATCAATGTCTTCCTTCTTGTAAAACTTTTGGCGACAAGGAAAACTTTATATATCTTAATATTAACCATTGAATCCCTTTTGACTATAGATATTTATCTACAACTTATGGGTTTCACACTTTCAAGCAATTTGACAATATCTCAAATGTCATGTTCAACCATCGGTTCTATTATATCATGTATGGCTTCAATGCACTTGAGAGTTAGAGCACAACATGACTTGACTAAGGTCAATTAGACCTTCTCAGTCAACCTAATGTCATATTCATGTTCTTCAAGAAATATGACATAATCATATCAAATTACGTTTTTCCTTTCTCTAGTGGATCTTCTTAATGACACTTCTTGAGGCTATTGAGTTTGAACTTTAGATGGTGCTTGAGAGAGAATCTCAATATTGTCTTGTCTTTTAATAATGTTAGGAGTAACATCATTATTTAATTACCATATTCATTTCTATTGTCAATAACAGGTTATTCTTTAAAGACAACACTTCTTATGTTTCCTTTCCCTCCAAACTCAATTTTCTCAAAGAATCTTGCATTCTTGTCTCAAACATGATCTTAAAGTGGGATTGTAAAACTTATACATGCGAGAACTTTAAATGTAACAAAAAAGAATTGCAACTATTTATATTTAAGTCCAACTTACCTTCATGCAACCTATAAGGGGTTCTTAGTGACTACTTTAATTAGTACCTTAAAAAGATATAAATTGCATTCTTTAATGTCTTTCCCCAAAGTGACTTTGGTAGAGAAGAATTAAACTTCTTATCATATATGTACAAGTATAGTTTCGTTATTCTATAACTTTGTTCATGCTAAGTTTGCCAAATATTATATGTTGTAAAACAATTTCACAATTATTGAAGAAAAACACATAGGGGATTCCAAATGTTGTACCTTATGTCATATCTATCATAGTATTTCCCACGGTCACATTTGACATCCTTAATTTTCTTTCTTTTTCTTAGTTGAAGTATAACTTCTGCTTTGAAAGACTAAATGTCTAGAGGCAAAAACTTCTCATAATTTAAATAAAGAGGAATCATCTATGAACATAATAAAATACATTTATTCATTCCATGAATCCATAAGGAAGAGAACACAAATATATGTATGTATTAGTTCTAAGACATCCTTAGTTCTTTCAGGACTTTAATTCCTTTTTGTTTGTTTATTTTCTCTTTATATACTCAATATAAAGAATCTGGAATTTCCTACCAATATAAAGAATCCAAATTTCCTATAACCTAAGCATCCAAATTCTCTATTAAGAGATATGACTTAAGCGCTTATGTTATAAAGTAACGAAATTCTCATTTAATTTTAAGTTTTGCACTCGCCAAAATTGTTTGCAATAAGAACACTCAAATATCCATAAAAGAACTCATAACTTGCAACATTTGAATCACACAAGAGACTAACTTTATTATTTCTAATTGAACAAAAATAAATGAATTTGTCCAAATTAGAAATAAAATTTGGTTTAATAAATAGCTCAATATATGTCTCAACCAAATTCAAATGAAATTGAGTCTTTTAAAACAACGTAAAAGTTCTCATATCTTCAACTGCAACTTTATGTCATTGCCCACATTGAAGAATTTTTCATTATTACTTGGAGGATGACTCCATAGGTAGCATCATATAGATATGCTTTTGTGAGTAGTAGAAACAAAATCTACCCACTAATGTCCTTTGATACAAAACTAAATTAACTTTAAAACAAACAAAAAAATTAGAAGTTTACCATTCTTCACATACTAAATAGTGTAATTGGGACTCTTTTTTTTATAAGTCTCATCCTACAAAAGCGACAAGAAAATTTCTTATCTTGTTTTCTTGTATCTTTTCTAAAAATAAAAAATAAAAAATTATGCAATATCATCAACTTTGAACTGACTCCCTTTTGAAATTCTAAATTTTATACATGCAAGTTTGGGATTCAAGTAATATAAGTAATTTAAACCATAGTAGTAACAACAACAACAATTAAAGAAGAGAACAATAAACATACAATACACAAATAATCTTTATGGTAAATTTCAAGACCCAAACAAGATACCTAGTGCACCATTAATCCTCAATCTTTGGATTAAAAAAGACTAACAACAAGTGTTACTCTCAACGCATTGATCAAACATTGGTGATACATCTTGTCAAACAAAGGTTGTTTTTTGACACTCCATTGCTCACATGGAAAACTTATATGATGATTACTCGAGTCAAATAATGACTGTCTTTGAACATTTCATTATTCACATGTAAAATCACACTATTTATAATCACCACATGTTTACCATCACAAGCATGTAATCATTCTGCTAAATTGTGTCTTCTTTTGGATCGAGCATAATTCACATGAATAATTCCATGCAACATCCATGTAATCAAATCAACTTACGCAACAGAGGTTACTTTGGTAATATGTTGTTTCAATCAATTTAAGCAAAAATACAAGACAATTTAATATAATAAATGAGAGGTCTTAAAATCACACAACTTTCACATATAATTTAGTTATATAAAAATATATATATAACAAAACGTGTAAATATTTTGCAGAACAAACCCATCACAAGATACCTAACACAACATTAATTCCTAGTTTTTGGACAGAGAAATTAATTTATAATTGGTACTCTCAACGTAATGATCAAATATTGATAGTAAATTCTGTCAAATAATAGTCTTTCTTTGAACCAATTATTATTCACATGAAAACACTTTATAATTGTCACACATTTATCATCACAGGTGCAAAATATTATTTGGCCAAATTGTGTTTTCCTTTGGACCGAAAACAATTCACATAAATAATTTCATACTGATATCTATATAATTTTAATCAAATCAATTTTCACAATAGGGATTACTTTGCCAATATATCGTGTCAATCAATTTAATTAAAAAATCACTAGATATGCAAATAAATGGAAATGATCTTTTAGTGCTAAATTAACTTCAAAACAAATAAGAGAAAGAGATTTACCTTTCTTTACACCATGTAGTGTACCTTGGACACTCTTTCTTCATGTATTCCAGACTTTTTATAGAAGTAGCAATAAATTCTTCATCTTTCTTTTGTTTCTTTTGCTGAGAGCACCCTTAGTTTTTTTTGTCTGAGAGGTCAAGTTTAAATGAACACTTCCATATTTGTCTTTCTGCATCCTCTCTTCCTCTTGCACATAATGAGATATAAGCTCATTAATGGACTATCTATAGTGTTATGTTATAGCTCACTTTGAATTGCACAAAGTGTGCAGGAAGTGAGGTCAAAACTAAATGCACGAGCAGGTCTTCACCTCTAGCTTAAGTGCTTTTAGTTTTGATGCCAAGTTAAACATTTTAATTATGTACTCCCTTATATAACTTTTCCCCTTTTTTTAACAAAAATAAAATAAAATAAAGAAGAACTGCATGCGCAAAAAACTTCCTTATATATATTATGATATATATTATGAACAGAAGTCGTTCACAAAACCAAATAACAATGCCAAAAAACAAAATACACTCAAATTTAAATCAAATATCCAATATGGTAATATCTAAATTTACCAATAACTGATATGTGTTGTTCCAAAAAAAAAATGGGTTCATATAACCAAAACAATCCAAGTATAATTAGAATCAAATAACTTTAAATCCCAATAATCTAACAGTAATGGAGACTCTGATACCACTTGTTGGAATTTTAGGGGATTCTTATAAAATATCAATATAACCACCAGGAATACATTACGTTAGATTATCAAGAAGAGTTTTAGAAATACCTGAATCCATAATGATTGATCAAACAAACGCAGGGGAATCTGAATCAGTAATTAACCGGTAGCTTCATGGTTCTTCCTCAACCAGAACCTCTTTATTGCTCAATAGGACCTTCGCAACTATTCAGATGGGGAGAAGAAAAACTATGTGTGACGACTCTGTATATTGGAGATCATAGCTTTTTTATAGCGTGTTAACCTAATAAGGTTTCCAATATTCCCTAATAGGCCTACACTGACATATGTTCATTTAAGTCTATATCATTTAATTTAGTTGTTTAACGGACTTCCTTAATTTGATCACATAAAATAAAATCCACTAATAAATAATTAATATAATTATCTTATAATATTAGTACACATTAATTATTGAAATAGAAAAATCCAATCAAAAAAAATATTTACTCAACCCATGCACACAATTTCTCATACCCCCTTTAACTCTATTAATACATTTTTGGTTTGTTTAAAAAAATGAAATCTCCCAACACTAAGGTCTTTTGATGCTTGACACGATATGTTTATGAAGACAACATATGACAAAAAGTAAATGACAAAACTCACCAAATTAATTCCAATTAATATTTAATTTGTAGTACATATCTTTAATCTTTAATTAGTTACATCCCAAAGACTATGAAGATGATTAGCTTCAACTTGCACCAAATAGAGAGAGCTCCTTTAGAATTGATTATTCTTCAATAACTTGCATCAATATTCCAACCTCTTTCATAGCGTGAATTACGATATATATGAGGAATCAGGAATGGCCCTAGTCCTATACATTAACATAGAAGCCAGTGTCAGCTTAAATAAGTATATTGGTTACAATTTCTTGTAAGTTATTAATTAATTGTGCTAAGTACTGTGGGACTTATAATTTCATTTGGCTAAATACATGTGTACCACTAGCTAGTGACAACTTCTTTTGCCTACTTGCATCAAGTAAAATCCAATTGTGTGAGCCACGTGAACCAACAGCAATCATGCATGACAAATATATATGACTATAATTATTGTTCTATTGTTTTCATTTTCTTTTTGTAACTAGCAATTCCATGAACCCATCACTAGCTAGTTTCTTTTGTCATTACTAATTAGCTTTTTTCGGTTGCGGCCTTGATATGCAAGTGTACACTTTCATTTACTTTTCCCTTTTTGGCTTTTGAGCAAAAACATGGAATGGTATCCTCACATTCATGCTTCCATTACAGTTTTGATTTTGAGTTTTAATTTCAAAGTGCAGCCCAAAAAGGAAAACAAGAAACGTAATAAGAAGAACGAAGCTTTCCATGATTGGCCAAACTCATAAAAGAAAGATATACTACATGTACATAGAGTTTTAAGGACATGAGATGAAGCTTTTGAACCTATGATATGATGCAATTATACCGTGCCTAGCTATGTAACGGTATATGTTTCCGTATATGTCAATTTGTTTGATGAATTTATGGTGTCCTAAAATGTAAAGAAAATAATATACTTGTACACTTCCTCCAATATGTATACCTAGAGCTTTTTTATTAGATAAAGCAAAAGCATATATTAATTAGAAGGTAGAGTATAAACGCTTTTTCATTTATAGAAAAAGAAAATATGTAAGTAAAATGCATATTAAGCTTTTTCATGAACTAAAATAAAGTTAAATTTTGATCTTGGAGAAGTTACAAGAAAACGATTTTAATATAAGTTAGATGCATGAGGTGACTTATGTAAGAAATTATTTTAATCTTGGAGAGGGTTGTGTTAGGCTTTCGACAGCCAACGTAAAACTTTATCGAATCTCTATGACATGGATCAATTACGTAATAATGTGAATGCTAGGTCGTTGCCCGGAAGCAACGCGCTGTATGGCTCGAGTACAGTGTCAAAAGAGCAAGGGCCGCTGCATCGCCGCCCGGATGTAGTGAAAAGTAAGCAAGGGTTCCCACATTTTCGTGAACGGGTGTGGGTAAAGAAGCTAGTTCATGACAGGAGGATTCGCTTTGGTACATGGAATATAGACACACTTACTGGAAAATCTATGGAAATAGTGGATGTTATGGTGAGGAGGAAGATCAATTTTATGTGCCTACAAGAAACTAAGTGGACAGGTGAAAAAACGAAAGAATTAGACAACTCGGGATTTAAGCTGTGGTATACGGGAAAAATCAGATCAAGAAATGGGGTAGGGATTATTGTGGACAAGGAGTGGAAGAAGGATGTCGTAGATGTAAGAAGAGTAGGAGATCGTATCATAGCCTTAAAATTGGTAGTGGGACAGGACACCTTTAATGTTATTAGTGTGTACGCACCTCAAGTTGGGTTAGCATAACACTTTAAGGTAAAATTTTGGGAGGATCTAGAAGGGGTACTTCAGGATATACCCCAAGGAGAGAAAGTTTTCCTAGGAGGGGATCTCAATGGACATGTAGGTAGCGTGGATAGAGGTTTTGAGGGGGTGCATGGGGGTTTTGGCCTAGGGGAGATGAATGGGGAGGGTAAATCCATCTTGGAGTTTTCGGAGGCTTTGGATCTTTCTATAGCCAATACATGGTTTAAGAAAAGAGAGGAACATCTTATCACTTACAAAAGTGGAGGGACATGTTCTCAGATAGATTTCTTCCTTATCAGGAAGTCTGATAGGAAGTATTGCTTGAACTGTAAAGTTATCCCGGGAGAGAGCTTGACTACCCAACATAGAGTTTTGGTTATGGATGTAAGAATTAGAGAGGGCAAAGAGAAGAAGTCCTATGGTAGCACCAAGGATCAAATGGTGGCACTTGAAGGGTGAGAAACAAGGAATCTTCCAACAAAAGATATGGGAGGGATGGTGTGGACAATCACAAGGAAGTGAAAATGATATGTGGAACAAGACGTCCCAAGAGATTATTAAAGTGGCTAAAGAGACGTTGGGTGAATCTAGAGGTTTTGGACCTAGGGGTAAAGAATCGTGGTGGTGGAATGAAAGTGTTCAGAGCAAAGTTAGAGTAAAAAAAGAGTGTTTCAAGGAGTGGTCTAGGTGTAGAAATTCTGAAACTTGGGATAAGTATAAGATAGCTAGAAATGAAACCAAAAAGGCAGTGAGTGAGGCAAGAGCCCAAGCTTTTGACGGACTATACCAAGCTCTAGGAACCAGGGACGGAGAAAGATCTATATATAGGCTTGCTAAGGGTAGAGAGAGGAAGACTAGAGATCTGGATCAAGTAAAGTGTGTTAAGGATGAAGAAGGCAAAGTCTTAGTGCATGAAAAGATATCAAGGAAAGGTGGAAGGCGTATTTCCACAACTTATTTAATGATGGATATGGATATGACTCTAGCAGTCTAGACACAAGAGAAGAGGACCAGAACTATAAGTACTATCGTCGGATTCAGAAACAGGAAGTAAAGGAAGCGTTGAAAAGAATGAGTAACGGTAAGGCGGTGGGGCCAGACAACATACCTATTGAAGTGTGGAAAACTCTTGGAGATAGAGGTCTTGAGTGGCTCACCAAACTCTTTAATGAAATTATGAGGTCAAAACGCATGCCGGAGGAATGGAGGAGAAGCACGTTAGTGCCAATCTATAAGAACAAGGGGGATATACAAAATTGTGCAAATTATAGGGGAATCAAGCTCATGAGTCATACCATGAAATTATGGGAAAGAGTGATCGAACGGAGATTAAGAAAGGAGACTCAAGTTACTGAGAATCAATTTGGTTTCATGCCGGGAAGGTCGACCATGGAAGCGATTTATTTATTACAGCGGGTGATGGAGCAATATCGCATGGACCAACAAGACTTGCACTTGATTTTTATTGATTTGGAGAAAGCGTATGATAGAGTGCCTAGAGAGATTTTGTGGAAAGCTCTAGAGAAGAAAGGGGTTAGGGTTGCATATATTCGAGCTATCCAAGATATGTATGATAGGGTATTGACTAGTGTTAGGAAACAGGGTGGAGAGTCAGACGATTTTCCCATCACAATTGGTTTGCATCAAGGGTCAACCCTTAGCCCCTACCTTTTTACCTTAATTTTGGATGTCCTCACGGAACAAATCCAAGAGATAGCGCCGAGATGCATGCTTTTTGCAGATGACATAGTCCTCCTTGGAGAGTCGAGGGAGGAGTTGAATAAGAGGTTGGAAACTTGGAGACGAGCTCTAGAAACACATGGCTTTCGCCTAAGCAGAAGCAAATCGGAGTATATGGAATGTAAGTTCAACAAAAGAAGGAGGGTTTCTAACTCAGAGGTGAAAATAGGAGACCATATTATCCCTCAAGTCACACGGTTTAAATATCTTGGGTCTGTAATACAGGATGATGGAGAAATTGAAGGGGATGTGAATCATCGCATTCAAGCAGGATGGATGAAATGGAGAAAAGCATCGGGGGTGTTATGTGATGCAAAGGTACCGATCAAGCTAAAGGGAAAGTTTTATCGGACTGCGGTAAGACCGGCGATTTTGTACGGAACAGAATGTTGGGCGGTCAAGAGCCAACATGAGAATAAAGTAGGTGTAGCGGAGATGAGGATGTTGCGGTGGATGTGTGGTAAGACTCGACAGGATAAAATTAGAAACGAAGCTATTAGAGAGAGGGTTGGAGTAGCGCCTATTGTAGAGAAGATGGTGGAAAATAGACTTAGGTGGTTTGGGCATGTAGAGAGAAGACCGGTAGACTCTGTAGTGAGGAGAGTAGACCAGATGGAGAGAAGGCAAACAATTCGAGGCAGAGGAAGATCCAAAAAGACTATAAGAGAGGTTATCAAAAAGGATCTCGAACTTAATGATTTGGATAGAAGTATGGTACTTGATAGAACATTATGACGGAAGTTGATCCATGTAGCCGACCCCACCTAGTGGGATAAGGCGTTGTTGTTGTTGTATATATATAGGATTCAAACTCAAGATTATGAAAAAAGTGAAATAATCTTTTATCCGTTAATTCACTCGATTCGGTAGTATAAATTAAACTTATAAAACAGACACTACACGGTGATAAAAGAAAATCATTAGAAATAGCTGAGTATGAATTGCTGATAATATAATTGTCCTATATTTGGCCTGCTGTCAAAACAATCCAATTACAGAAAAGATATATGTAAGAAATTGTGAAAATTAAAGTTAATCAATTTTCTGGCTCGTCTGTGACTCACAGATGCCT